>NC_044508.1:2644496-2651996 GCF_902362185.1 Chanos chanos | reverse complement strand
TAGAGGGTTGTCTCTGCTGGTGCTATTTTTAGCCTGCTGATGTCATGAGTGGGAGGCCCTGTTGGCCCCTCCCACCTGAGTATCCCTTGCTCCCTCCGGACCACTGCACCAGGCCCTCGGAGCTGCAGCGCGCCGGCATCGCTATAGCGACAGAGCAAAGGAACGGATGAGTGCATGCACGCAAGAATCGCTTTACATGCACACACGGCAATTAGAAACCAGCAACGGCAGGGGGCAACCAGAAATGACCACATAGAAACACACACACACACACACACAGAAGAAAAACATCTGGAATCAGAGAACTTTTGTAATAGATCTCTCTCTCTCTCTCTCTCTCTCTCTCTCTCTCTTGCACTCTCAGACACAGAATATTTCTGAAACTTGTGTGTGTGTATTTTAAAGAGTGTTTGTCAAAAAAGAATGATTACTCTACTCTGTCGTTCGCATTCTGTTACCTGAAGTGTAAAGAGGATCTTTAAACAAGCTACAGTCATGTTGTTGTTTTCTTTGAGTTTGCTGTAATGCTATAATGTACCTGCTTCACCTGGAAGGCACTTTGAGTGGCTGTGAATGTTTGACAGCTAAACAGAAACAAAATCTTACAAGTTACAGATTGAAAGATTTGGCAGAATGACCACCTTACCTACACTACAGTATGTATATGTGTACTTATGCTGGTCTAAAAAAGGCCGTGAGTATACTGAGGGATACATAGACGATGAAGGGTAATAGTTTACTGAGGGAGAATGGCCATCAGTGATTTAGGACAGCACATGATGATTAGGCTCTAATCACTGAATTAAGGTCAGCAGGTGGTTGTTCGACATGACACTAATGTTTTTAAGGGTTTGCAACAGTGTGCTACTGTAACTATGGCAACTGCTCTACCCATAGAGTACATAAGATAAACATTGTCATCTCTTTGGATTCAGACAGACCGTTTCATTTTTCATTGGCACTGTGTACAGAGGGAGAGAGAGAGAGAGAGAGAGAGAATGAAACAGAAATTTACAAACAGACACACACACACACAGAGTGAGATGGGGAGAAACAGAGAGATGAGAGAAGAATAAAGAAAAGATTTTCTCTTTTCTCTTTTGACGTGGAATAAATTGGAAGCGTCATCTGGTTCAGACGCTGACAACAGACAGTGCCAGATGAGGATGACGATGATGATGATGATGATGATGGAGGTAATTGTTTTGTTCTCTCCTGACTCACGGACAGGAAGTGGGCCACTCATCTGGGCCTCTCTCTCTCGCTCTCTCTCTCTCTCTCTCTCTCTCTGTTGATGTCATTCCAGGCCCACCGTCAACCCACGCGCCCTCTCTCCGAGACGAAGCACTCAGCATTGTTCTGTTTCCATGGAGACAGGGCCGACATCGTCCTCTGAGGAAGGCAATTTGACGGCTTCTGTTATGGACAGGAGCTTTGCCCAATCAACATGGGGAATGATGAACTCATCTCTGAGTGGGTGGGGTCCGGATGTGATATTATGGTAACAGAACGAATGATTCATCACAACAAGACCGTAAACAACAAACAAACAAACAAACGCCATAAACTGTGGAGTTTATTCAGTTATGAGCCACCCAGTCATGCCATTAAAACAAAGGGACAACACAATATATGCCCAATCACAGAACGTGAGAAATTGAGTTCATGGAACATGTTTCATTTTAAAGTGACGGATGGATGGATTATAAAAGTGTATTTGTGTGTGTGTGTGACGTGGCGTCTAGTTAATGTTTGTGCATTTAGCATGAGAGTGATGCTGATGGCAATTCTCTCCTCTCTGCCACCCACCCAGTCATCAGTCTATCTCCATCCATCTCTCTCTCTCTCTCTCTCTCTCTCTCTCTCTCGACCTCTCAGCGTTCACCCCTCACTCCCACTCTCCGTCCACCTGCCTGTGTCTGTTTATATTGATCCCCTCCATATTTCTCTCTCTCTTTGACCGCTCTGCCCTCACTGTCTGTTCCCTTTCTCAGCCTGCACCTCCTCAATCTCTGCCTCTGTTTGCTTTTCTGGAGCCGGCCTTCCTTCTCTCCTTCACTCCACTGGGTTTTTTTTTTTTACTCCTCCTCCCAAACTTCGCTTTGCTTTCTTAGTCTCTCCCAGAAACTCTCACCCTTGTTCACACACACACACACACAGTGCCAGGATGCAGGCTGGTGCTCCAGTCCCTCCCAGTGTTCTGGCTCAGTTCCAGAACATTCCAGATGCTGCAGGGACAGAGTGAGAGAGAAAGAGGGAAAGAGAGAGAGAGAGAGAGAGAGAGAGAGAGAGAATGAAGCCAAAAAGAACCAGCCAGACACCCACAGACTCAAGACACACACACAGACACACAGAGAGGAAAAAAAAAGCCATTTGAGGGAAAAAAAAGACAAATGTTTCTGTATAGCATCAGGGAGCCATTAGGAGAAACAGCCCCTGGGCTCAGCGTTCATGCTAAACTTAGCCTCGGTGTTTTATTTCAGGGCCAGCATGTGGTTTCTCACACACACACACACACACACAAAGAGCATTTCTGTCTGTCCAATGGTCCCTGCTTACCAGTTATGAAAACATACTTCTCTCTCTCTCACACTCACACACACACAGGCTTGTTTGCTGGTGCAGCAGAGTCAGGGCTGGGTTCTGATGTGTTTTGGGGGTTTGTCTGTTCATTGCTCCTGTTGCCACGCCCACTCTGTGACTACAACACCACCGCCGTAATCACATGTCCTGCTCTCTGAATGTGTCAGAGTGGTCTGTGTACATTCACCTACACATCAGGTCTAATAATGCACTATTATACTTTAATGTTATTGCAAAACATGACTTACATGCTATATTGTTTCTGAGGAGACTGTGTCGCGTGCATTTGCGCGTCTGTTCTCCCTCAAACTGAACAGTTCCTTCACCAAATGGCACTCACCTGACCACAAAAAAGATCAATGAAGTGCAGTTCATGAGAAAAACACGAACTGCAGAAACGTCCATCGTCACAGGTGAGTATGCGATTGCAACAAAGACAAATATTGCAGGGAGCGAATGCCTCTAGCAGTCTTCGATAGCAAATTTTTCACAAAGCGGTTGTGTGTGTGAATAAGAAAGTAGTGGTTTTAGAGAGGAAGCGGTTGACAGGTCACAGTTTCTTGAACCTTCGTCGTTTCTGTTTTCACTTCTGCTTTAGCGCAGAGCAAATACCCGCAACGTTTCATTCGGAGCTTGACTTTCAGATTGCACTGGCTGAATTTGCGAGCAGAAGGGCTGAATGCGGCTATGTGTAACTGTAATTGTGTGGAGAGTGTCTGGGTTATTGATTTGAGCGGTTGGAACATCTGCTGTTTTACTCATGCAAAAAATAAACCTGTAAACAAAAACTCAGACAGTGACGCCAGTGGTTCAAACTGACGCATTTACAATTTTTGTCAAGTTCTAAATACTATTGTCACAAAAGCAAAATGAAGGAGGATGATTAAACAAAAGCCCTGGTCACCCTGAAGTGAAAGTAAGAGGTGCTCTCTCTCTCACACACACACACACAAAGATGGAGAGAGAGAGAGAAGCAGGATGAGTCATAGCCTCTCAGGGTGTCCATCTCTCCCTCCCTCTCTCTCTTTCTTGGCCTGAAATGACAACAGACCACAGTCTGAAAGACAGAGCTATCTGTCTCTCTCTTTCTCTTTCTCAGACAGATGCGGGGACACACAGACGCAAGTGAGAGACACAGCTTATTTACCCATCACCCTCAGACAGGTGTGAGAGCAGGAAAAAAGGAGAAGAAAAAAAGTGAGTGAATAACAGATCACAAATGGCAGGATGAAGAATGACTATAATAGAGACAGAGGGAGAGAGAGAGATGCAGGGAGTGAAAAAGAGGGATGATGGAGAAAAAGGAAAAGTGTATAATGGTACTATTGGGATGTGTTGGAGAGAGGGATAGAGTGACAAACGCCAAACAAGCTCCTTAATTCTTACCTCCCGTGGAAAACTCTATCCTGTCACGCTAAGCACAACGACAAAGGCATATGGATACTTAACATATGGATACTTAACAAGGGGTGGGACTAGTGTTGTGTTTACTCCTACTGGCTTAATGGGTTTTTCAGCTTAAAATAAAGACAGATGAAGAAAAGAAAAGAATTAAAAAAAAAAAAAAAAAAAGACAGGTGACTCCACTCACCAATAGGGATACACTTCCATGCCTCAGTCTGTACCAACAACACCGCTACACACACACACACACCCCCCCCTACCCGTGTGTGCCAGTCTCTCACACACTCACACACACACACCCCTACCCGTGTGTGCCAGTCTCTCACACACTCACACACACGCACACACACACACACACCTACCCGTGTGTGCCAGTCTCTCACACACTCACACACACGCACACACACACACACACACACCCCTACCCGTGTGTGCCAGTCTCTCACACACACGCACGCACGCACGCCTGTCTCTGCCTGCAGCTTCGTCTCAGCTGGGTCTGTGCAGAGACTGCTGTGGCTCACATTAGAGAGTCTGTCAGTCAGAGAGAGAGACAGAGAGAGAGACAGAGAGAGGGAGAGAGAGAGAGACAGGAAGGGAGAACACACCATATTCGGCACGTAGTGATGTTTTTTAGAATGTGTGTGCATGCGAACACACACGCAAGCACACACACACACACACACACACACACACACACACACAGACACGCTCAGTGGCACTGGAAGTCTCAGTGAAACTAAGGGATGACCCTCTTAGTGCAGAAGGCTGTGTGTGTGTGTGTGTGTGTGTGTGTGTGTGTGTGTGTGTGTGTTGGCCGGGGGTGGGGGGGGGGGGGGGGCGGGGTCGTTTGAGAGGGCTGGAAAGTTCCATGTGTCAGCAGCAAAGCTACTCCATTGTTACCTGAGTGGTCAGCAAAAAACCTGCAGAATGAGCACCTGGCACACACACACACACACACACACACACACACACACACACACACACACACACACACGCGCGCACACCAAACCGACACACACACACACAGTCCCACATACTCACTACACACACACTCCCACATACTCACTATACACACACACAAATACTGTGCAAATGCACACGCGCACACACACACACACAACAGAACACGCCAAACCACACAGACACACACACACACACACACACACACACACACAAACAGAAGGTGCTTGCTTCACTCTTATTATTCAGTCATCTGATCCAGACTCCCTGTGCCATACACTGAAATTACAACGACTGGTGTTTTCACACACACCGTGATGCCATGTGACCAGAACATTACACAGTCAGTGTGTGTGTGTGTGTGTGTGTGAGGAAGAGAGAGAGAGAGAGAGAGAGAGAGAGAGACTTGTGCATTCCAACGCCATCTTTTCTAATTAATCACGATGAGTAAACTCATGTCTGTGACAGCTGTTCAAAGAATTTGAATTTTTAACATTTCAATTTTTGGTTATGTTTAAATATTCAGCGTGCTGTATGAACTAACAGGCCTGTCCTATGTGTACTGAGCGTCTGCCATTCACTCCAGGACTCCCAGTTGAATGAAAACCCTACTACAGTGGAAAGAAATCTCCCCTCACTTTAAATATTGACAGCAACTGGATGCCTCAGTGTATCACTGTTTGATTTCTCTCTTACCATCACTCTCAGGTGAGCACACGCCAGGATCAAGGATCAGGCCAATGTTACGTAAGTGTGCTTTAACAAAACACACACACAGGCAGACAGGGACATACAGACACACGGACACAAGAAACAGGACAGAATTTGAAAAACTATGCACACCGCAAACTAAATTTCATACTCTTGTACACCCATGACATTTATACACACCCAGAGACAGAGAAAACAGGACAGAAAGCAAAGGAAAGTTGGACTGCGATAGAATCACCTGCATCTTCGATTTAACGAAGAAAACAGTCAATAGAGTCTCTGCTCGTAGCAGACAGAGGGAGAAACCTTTGCACCAACTCAAAACCAACACTGACACAGATTTTTACTCCGGCCAAAACGAGGGGGGATAGAGTCCGCTCTTTTAATAAGTTAAACTCTAGGTCATTACGGGAGAGTTTGGCCGTTTCTCGTCTTTTCACCGCTCTGCTGGTAGCGGGCTTTCCCGCAGCTGAGAAAGGCCAGAGATTTGAGGAAACTGTAATGTTGATCTCAGATAATCCCGACGTCTCTCCAGCCGTAAGAACACTGGTGTTCAGCATCTTGAAACCGAGCCATCCCTTTTGTTTGAAAAAAAAAAAAAGCCATTCAGAATTGCGGACGAAACGCAAGCCTCCTGACGCATTACGGTGGAAGTGCGCTCCCGCGGAGCTCCCGCGGAGCAGGAGAAATTAGGAGAAAAGCAGCAGATTAGGATTGGTTTGGTTTATTACATCATAAAAAAACAAAACAAAAACGTCTTACTCTAAACTGAAAAGTGAAAACTAAACGATTCAAACGACAACAGATACGAGAGGCAGTTTTATACACGGTTTCCATGGTCTCCAGCAAAACGCTGAGAGGGAAGAAAAAAGAAATGAAATAAAAAAAAAAAAAAAAAACTCCACAGGTAAGGAGACAGGTGGAGCAAACAGCAGAAGGTGGGAGCCCAACGCTGAGCTGAACCCTGTTCTTCTGTATGAAACAGATAAACACAGACCTCCATGGCAACTGAGAACTGAGCCACACCGTCATACACTCACAACCAGGAGAAGAACAAGGGTCATGGACACAGTTTGGTGAAAATCCTCTGTTAGGAAATAATCTTTTTTTTTTTCTCTTTACCTAAGACTGAAATAACGGCATCCACAGCCATTCAAGGTCTTAAACAAGACAACATGATAATAGTTGACCCCCCGCCGCCCCCAAATCATTCTCTCCTCATGAGGGCACAATAAAAAAAAAACAAAAAAACATTGACATTGATGAGACAGGGTTGGTTTTGCTCTCCTCTTCATCCCTCTCTCTTATTCTGTGTAGTTTATGTGATGGGAGAGAGAGAGACTTCGGCAGAATGTTCCAGAACGTATGGTCAGCTCAAGTTTTTTTCTTTTTCTTTTTTTTACCAGGAACTGAAATCCCCAAATCCTGTTCTTCCCTTGGGTTTCTTAGCTGCCACTTCACTGGTGGAAGGTTTGCTGTCAACTTCTGTTGCAGAACGCTTCCTGAGATAGACGGAGAGAGAAGGAGAAAGAGCGAGAGAGAGAGTACATGAGAATCATACACACACACACACACACACACACACACACACACACACACACACACACACACACACACACAGAGTATAAGGGAAATGCCATGTTCTTACTGACTGTCCACTGCACTAAAGCTTGATCCTGATTCTCATCTGACTCTCATGGAAATGTAAGCGTAGACAAACTAAGACGCCCGAGACACAGAGATCTCCTTAAAAAAAAGCCAACATGCAGTTTTGGCAAGCAGGTGTGTGTGTGTGTGTGTGTGTTTGTGGACCTGTCAGAGACAGTGTTATTCTCTTGA
>NC_044508.1:2626996-2639496 GCF_902362185.1 Chanos chanos | reverse complement strand
GAGAGACACGGAGAGAAAGAGACTGTTGACGTAGATATTTCTGCAACCCGCTGAAAACAGCAGCAGGCTGGTCCAGAGGCAGCGCACAACACTAAAGAGACTCTCCAACAACACAGGATCTGACTCACTCCGCTCAAGAATCAACAAAACTGTTTAGACAGTAAGGTCAACGGTGTAATACACGTTTGAAATAAAATCAGCAGGATAATATGTTCTTTCTCCTGCGTCTGGAGGAACAAGGCGCTGGACCACCTAGGCAGGAGGACTAATTAACGCGGCGGACTAATTACGGCCGAAAATCAGGCGCTCTGTTGGGGGCTGCAGGGGGGGGGGTTCTCTGGGTGAATAAGCCAAAGCCGATCTTTAAATTGGAGGGAGAGTTTATTACTGCGCTGCCTCCGCAAGCCCCGCTCACAGACGGCTTTACAGCCCACCAATCAGGCTTTTTAAAACCTGCGCACCCTCATAAACATTCCCCGGGTGACATTTCTGCATAATTTATGACCCGCCTGACATTTCTCTTCTCTCCCAACCCCCTCCCCCCGCCGCACCCTCTCCTCGCACCCCCCCCCCCCCAACTTGATTAGAGAAAATTCTAGGAAATTGCTGGGGTTTCCTGAGTGCTCTATCTTCTAGCTATGCAAAACAAACACAAAGCCACAATATTAATGTCATAGGGTTTGGCTTTAATGACTCAGCATTGTTCTTACTGATGAGAGATGGAATATTCCGGAGTTTTTTTTTTATTTATTTTTTTTGAAAACGAAGCTGGTGTTAAAATTCATATTATACAAACTAACAGCTAACAACATCTTTTTGGAAAAACTCAAACCTGAGTGCATATGGAAGCACTTCTGCTCACTGGTTGCTACCCTCTGTGAGGAAAGAAACAGAGGCCCGAAGTCTGGCAGTGAGTTGGGGAAAAGGCCTTTGAAACGCCAGAGTACAGACACGATGATGAACAGGGTGGTACGATTTCTTTAATGTGATCCTGTATCAGGGCCAAAGCGGTTGATTTATGTGTGGTGTTCTGATGCAATGGAGCTGTTTTAAGCTGTAAACCATTTTGTAATTATCGTTCTCAAGAAGGCGTCTTCAGTGTAGGAAACAAATTCAATTTACCGGGTTAAACGTCACCGTCCATGGAAAACAGTTAATTTAATTGAACTACTTGTCATGATGCTCCATTCCATTGGTCAGAACATGAAACTGTTTATTTTTTTGATTTTTTCTAAAGGAGCTGAAGGCTTAACTATTGACCTTTAATGACAGCTCACTACATATGACTATTTCCAGGCGCACCCAAAGGAAAAAAAAACCAAACAAACAAAAAAAACACACCACAGGCTTCTGCATAGAGCAGCACAGTTAAAAAAAAAAATCCTTTTTTACTCTGTGTCTTTTACCCCCCCCGCCCCGAAAAACCCTGACCATTTTTCCCCCGTTTCCAGCTGGCGGTTCCACCGGACGTTAGCTGTTCATTTACGGTAGCGAGTGAGAGAGTGAGAATGCATCTACAATCCACGCCAGCCTGTGGGGCTGAAAACCGTTTTTCCCGACACAGTCGTTCTACAAAAACAAGAGGATCTTTCATCAGTTACATTTTTTCCATGGACCACAAAACTTTTGAAACTAAACTTCCTGATGTCACATTAGGGTCGTGTGGTGTCTGTTACGTTTAGGATGACTGGTATGGTCCTGGAGCACACCGCTCTGCTGTAGCCTGCAGTACCAACCAGCCCGTCTGGCAGACAGACAGACAGACAGACAGACAGGTACTCAGAAGGTACATGGACGTGGTGAACGTTTGAGTCTGAACGGGTTCAGACGTATCGCTGCCCGAGCGCGAGTTTCCCGCGGGTGCCGTGTCCAGGAACATGACGGCGTGCAGGTGCACTGACAGGAGCTATACAGACATGCACTAGTTCATCTGGCCTGTAACAGACACACGTTTACTCTCTGTGTGAAACACAAAGTTAAAATGAGACTGGGATCCAAGTTGAAACATGAACTGAAAGCAGGTTGTTTCTGCCACCTCTTAAAAAAAATCATCTCTCTCTCTTTCCTCTTCTCTCTCGCCCCTTCTCTCTCTCTCTCTCTCTCTCTCTCTCTCTCTCTCTCTCTCTCTCCCTCTCCCTCTCCCCCTCTCTCTCCCCCTCTCTCTCTCCCTCTCTCTCACCCCTTCTCTCTCACCCCTTCTCTCTCACCCCTTCTCTCTCTCTCTCTCTCTCTCTCTCTCTCTTTCCTCTTCTCTCTCTCTCTCTCTTTCCTCTTCTCTCTCACCCCTTCCCTCTCCCTCTCCCTCTCCCTCTCTCTCTCTCTCTCTCATAGTTTTGACTGCTGCTCTGGTGCATATTTGATGGGGAGGGGGAGTCACTATATTGAGTCAGATTGTATGTCTGAGTCCATCTCCTCAGGAAGAGGTCTGCTCTGAAGAGCTTCTCAGGACTGTTAAGTAAGCATTTCTCTCTCTGTCTGTCTCTCTCTCTCTGTCTGTCTCTCTCTCTCTGTCTGTCTCTCTCTCTCTGTCTGAGCTTGTCACGTAAAACTGAAACAAATGAACGTCTGGAGAAACTGTACAATCGGTGCTTAATATCAAATACAGCTCCCACACTATCAGGGTGTATTTTAAATATGAAGAGATGCATATCAGTCTGATATTTGAAATGCTACCTGACATCCATTAACCAGTATTTGTGTAATTTCTCCCCAAATCTCTCCATCAGAGAGCCCAGACAAAGCAGAGTAAGTAAGTGGTTTTCAGATGACAGGCCAGGGAGGTGATGTGTACATGTTCACAGATGAAGTCTTGCATATTCAAACTCAGAACTTTCTCAGGAAGTCAGACGGCGCTGGTCCTACCTGTGCCAGTTCCTGTCGGGTCCCCTCCCTGGATCTGAAAACAAACACAGAAGTCAAAGACCAAACGGAGCTTTAAAGGCAGCACAAACAAGACGCTTCAGAAGAAATGTTCCGTTGACCAAACAAAGAGAAAAAGGCTTATTTGTCTGTGAGGATATCGCCCAAATAGAGGGAGATTCATTACCTCAGCACACACACCCAGACACAAACACACACCCATACACACACACACACACACACACACACACACACACACACACACACACAAAGACAAAGAATCCCAAGTGAGTTGAAGTGTGGAAACCACACCTTACATTGTTTTCTTACTTCTGTAACTAAGCTTACTTAATTACACACACAAACACACACACATGGCCATAGTGTATCAGTATGAGGACTCTTATCATTATGGAGACTGACGTCAATAAAACATGAGCTGTGTGTCTTAGAGTGGGAAGTGACACTTCACTTTTTATACTGAACACAGACAAATAAGGACTGCTATGTATGCAGTCCCTGAGGCGGTTAACACCCCACCTGTACCAGCTCACTTAAGAGACATGACACAGTTAACACCCCACCTGTACCAGCTCACTTAAGAGACATGACACAGCTAACACTCCACCTGTACCAGCTCACTTAAGTGACGTGACACAGTTAACACCCCACCTGTACCAGCTCACTTAAGTGACATGACACAGCTAACACTCCACCTGTACCAGCTCACTTAAGTGACATGACACAGCTAACACTCCACCTGTACCAGCTCACTTAAGTGACATGACACAGTTAATACCCCACCTGTACCAGCTCACTTAAGTGACATGACACAGCTAACACCCCACCTGTACCAGCTCACTTAAGTGACATGACACAGCTAACACCCCACCTGTACCAGCTCACTTAAGTGACATGACACAGCTAACACTCCACCTGTACCAGCTCACTTAAGTGACATGACACAGCTAACACTCCACCTGTACCAGCTCACTTAAGTGACATGACACAGCTAACACTCCACCTGTACCAGCTCACTTAAGTGACATGACACAGCTAACACTCCACCTGTACCAGCTCACTTAAGTGACGTGACACAGTTAACACCCCACCTGTACCAGCTCACTTAAGTGACATGACACAGTTAACACCCCACCTGTACCAGCTCACTTAAGTGACGTGACACAGTTAACACCCCACCTGTACCAGCTCACTTAAGTGACGTGACACAGTTAACACCCCACCTGTACCAGCTCACTTAAGTGACGTGACACAGTTAACACCCTACCTGTACCAGCTCACTTAAGTGACGTGACACAGTTAACACCCCACCTGTACCAGCTCACTTAAGTGACGTGACACAGTTAACACCCCACCTGTACCAGCTCACTTAAGTGACGTGACACAGTTAACACCCCACCTGTACCAGCTCATTTAAGAGACATGACACAGTTAACACCCCACCTGTACCAGCTCACTTAAGTGACGTGACACAGTTAACACCCCACCTGTACCAGCTCACTTAAGTGACATGACACAGCTAACAATCCACCTGTACCAGCTCATTTAAGAGACATGACACAGTTAACACCCCACCTGTACCAGCTCACTTAAGTGACATGACACAGCTAACACTCCACCTGTACCAGCTCACTTAAGTGACATGACACAGCTAACACTCCACCTGTACCAGCTCACTTAAGTGACGTGACACAGTTAACACCCCACCTGTACCAGCTCATTTAAGAGACATGACACAGCTAACACTCCACCTGTACCAGCTCACTTAAGTGACATGACACAGCTAACAATCCACCTGTACCAGCTCATTTAAGAGACGTGACACAGCTAACACTCCACCTGTACCAGCTCACTTAAGTGACGTGACAAAACACAATGCGAGGACCTCCCGCAGGTGCCACCGTTCCCTTACCATGAAGTTTCGGATGGAGCGGTGGAATATGGTCCCGTCATAATAAGCCTTCTTACACAGCTTAATGAAGTTCTCACTCGCTTTGGGGACCTGGATTAGACAGAAAAAAAAACCACAGCAAAGGACTTTTATTAGTTTTGATTTCTTACGTTTTTCTTTTTTACTAATATTTACTTATTGCTGGATTTCACATCATAGTTACAACATATACCTGCAACTTGGAAAAAAAAAAAAGAAAAAAAAGTGAACCTAAAAAGTTAGATAAAAGTAGATTTTAGGCTGACATACATGTAATTCCAGGCTAGTGACAGAGACACCAAAGGGAAAATATTTACACAGCATACAGACTCAGGCCCCAGCTCTCAGTGGAACGGGCGTCAACAGAGAGCTTGTGTCGGTGTGGAGAAAAAACGGCACATCTGATTTAATCAAACTTTTCTCTTTTCTTTTCAATCAGGAGATTAACGGCTGACGACCTTAGTGACCAGGGTGTCTCGTTTAAACTCTCGCTCTGTGGCGTTGGTCTTTGTATCGCTTAACCAATTGAGCTTTTTTTTTTTTTTCCCCCTCCACCATGTGAGAAGAGTTTAGGATGTTAAGAGAAAGAGGTGTGTCTGTGGAGACCCTGAGGACAGAGACCCCGTGCCCGAGCCCAGCCGGCGGTTCAGTTCCTCTGCCTCTCAGAGCTGGACTGCTACACCTCTTCTTACACTGACATTTTGGTCAACGGGCAAACAAACATCCACCCTAAGAGAGAGGAAACTACTTCTTGGGTTTTGTGAGATCAAAGAGAGTCGCTTTCAGGCAATGGTGTTCCGTGAGTCATGAGACCACCGGTCGGATAAACGTCCAATCAGAGAAGAGGACTGGCACGCGTGGTTGACTTCTCCACGCCACTTAAGACAGGATCACTTATGCAACAGTTCAATAAACTGACTGAATTTTTTTTTGTGTTTGTGTGTGTGTGTGTGTGTGTGTGTGTGTGTGTGTGTGTGGAGGGCTCGGAGGGTCTCCCTCCCTTTGATTAGCCCTGTCATGCCTCATTCCCAGTAACCCAGACACTGGAGTGATGAAAACTGATTATTTACACTACCCACTTAAGCCTAAATCATATTAAAACTTCCCCAAAGAAAAAAAACCCAAAACACACACCAAAGTGCAGACTTCAACATACACTGTACAATACACACCAGTGTGAGTCAGACCAACAGCTCATACAGCGCGTTATGCTCTCTCTGTCTGTCTGTAAACACAAACAAATACAGTTTTATAGGCACTGTTTTATGATAGGGTTTCTATGTTTAGATGAGTGTTTACATGGCTGTTGAAGCCCATTGTCCAGGGTCTTGCAGGCTGAACTGTTTTTCCATCTTTTCCAATTAGATGACTGGTTTGGTGAAAAAGAGAAGAGCTGCAGACTGATGCCTGGCTAATTCTGTCAGCGTTCACAGTACTGTGGATTACCTAAGACTTCTGGGAAGGTTAAGCTTTATTAAATCAACACAAATAAAGCCAAGCTAGCCAACTGTTACGCTTTCTTGTGACAATGCTACCTCTTGATACTTTTTTCCACAGCAAAAAAAACCCCAAACAAACAAACCAAGAGCATTTTCAGCCAAAACATGCTTTTCATGCATTTGTCTGTATGTGTGTGTGTGTGTGTGTGTGTGTGTGTGTGTGCCTTTTCATTTCCACATTAAAGTTCAACAAACACTCCCTAAAAACCAGGCCAGACCAATAAAGCCCCTAAGATAGGTCTGCCCTTTGTTCTGTCTATCCTTAACTCTTTCTCTCTCCTCACTGCTTTTCACCAGCACTGATCAGGAACAGGAACTCTCCATCACTGCTTTTCACAAGCACTGATCAGGAACAGGAACTCTCCATCACTGCTTTTCACAAGCACTGATCAGGAACAGGAACTCTCCATCACTGGTTTTCACTAGCACTGATCAGGAACAGGAACTCTCCATCACTGGTTTTCACTAGCACTGATCAGGAACAGGAACTCTCCACTTACACACCTCTGCCTCCAGGATCACTAACAGGTCAACAGGTCACGTTACAGACCCATATTACTGATTACGGCCCAAACCTCACTCCCTCCTCTTTCGTAAATACTTATGGAAATTATGGAAATGCTGTTGTTCAGTATAACTGATTAAAAACACGACAGACAAGTTTAAGTTGAGACTTCAAATCAAATTTAAACAGGCTGAAAGTTTGGACAGGAAATGTAACGTTATCTGACTGAAGAGATGGACATTTTCTGTGCCTCCTCGTGACTCGACGTGTATTTTAATGTTTTTCTGCTCAGCGCCTTCGATAAGTGGTGAATAAGCTAAACTGGAGCTGCTGATGTAGCCCAAGCTGCAGAGAGCTGGACTCGAACCCCTAACGTAACACGTCATAAAACTAATGCCTGAGTGAATAAAGGATGATGGTTAGCACCTGAAGCTAACAGCAGTTTGAGGGAAGTCATGTTTGTACTGTCAGAGTTTCAGGTCAGTAGACATCACTGCTCCAGCAGAAGACATGACCAAGCAAACAAGAAAAAATTATGTCACGCCGATTAATAATCGCAACCGTGTAAACTGCAGCACTGTTTAAAACAGTGAAATCTTTCATTTCTATACTTATTTATAAAATATGTATGTGCATGAAAGAGACAGACACAGAGAGAGAGAGAGAGAGAGAGAGAGAGAGAGAGAGAGAGAGAGAGAGAGAGAGAGAGAGAGAGAAAATATGGGGTTAGAGGATGTGTTTGGCTGGAGTAGGGATCATTAATTTGTAAACAGTGAGACAGAAATAGAACCGCGACCACTCTGAGATGGGTAGTTTTCTTCTCATTCTGACTTCATCCTCCCTCTCTCATTTTCTCTGCCCTGATTTGACAAACAGCCAGCCAATCAGAAGAGGCTAAAATAACACCTAGTTACCGGGGAGGCTGGGGGGGGGAGAGGCTGTCGCCATGCTCTGCCAGGCAGTCTCCATCTTCAGTTCATGCCCCCCCATCCCCTCATGTACCCCTCACCCCTCTCCTCTCTTCTCCTCTCCTCTCTCTAAACAAATCAAGTGCAGGCAAACGCATATGGGGCCTGTGTTTGTTTTTATAAAGATGGGGGGCGGGCGGGGGGGCTGAAGTGGGTCTGTTTAGATTAGGGATGAGGATGAGAGAAAAAGAAATGAAGAGAGAAGCCCGCAGGGGTGAGAGGGAGGACTGCTCTCTCTCTCCCTCATTTTTTTCCTCTCACCTCCATCCTCCAGTTCCCTCCATCCCTGACCTCACATGCACTCCTCAGACACACACACACACACACACACACACACACACACACACACACACAGATGTGTGGACTGAGGTCTTTACTGCATGTGTTGTCTTACTCTGTTTTGACTTAATCAGTTCGCTTTCATTACTCAGTGAGGAAAAACACATGACACCCTGGGGTTTGGCTGGAAAACCGCCAAAACAGAGCCTCTATTCAGAGGAACAAACAAAACAAAACAAAACAAAAACACAGATCAGATTCTTCCTCCTGACATGTCATTTTTTTTTGGTCAAATTGTTTCGAAATGTTCGTCTTTAACAGTCTTGTTTAGACTTGGAGAAACATTTGAAATAATGAGCACTTTGAACTAAAGTTTTGCACAAGAGGTGTGAGAGAGAAAGAGAGAAAGAAAGAGAAAGAGAAAGATAAAGCTTTGTAAGTGCAGAGTAAAGAGAGTGTGGATGCCACGGTGGTCTTGACTTTGCGTCTGTGTGTTTCTCTGTGCCCCTCAGGGGCAACAGGACACTCCAGCACAGTCTCATTCAGAGACCCCGTCGCTGTTACAAACGTGGTTTATGGGGACACTCATATGGGGCAGGATTATAAGGGGCTGAAGATTCAGAAAAAAGAACCGATGGAGTCTCTAGAAGCTGCTTTCCTGCTTTTTTGCTGCTTGGCTTACGTAACTTTTCAAAAGTCATGACATTGGTTCTCGTATAAATCTATGAAAAATTCAAAGTGGAAAGTGTACGAGAACAGTTCAGAATTTTCTGGATCTTTTAAATACCCCCAAAAAAGTTCAAACTCACCATCCAGATCGGTTCTCTTGGCTACGATTACAGTTCAGAGCCGACTTCACAGTCGAACTTCATCTTCATCATCACAGCTGACTTATGACTCCGTTTATTATTAATGTTGCTCTGTGATGGCTCTGCTAACTTTTGCCTTTAAGATGTCATGCCAATAAAGCATGAGACAGAGAGAAATGGTGAGAAAGTGTGAGAGAGAGAGAGAGAGAGAGAGAGAGAGAGAGAGAGAGAGAGAGGGGTCCACCCGTTTATCTAGGTCACTGTTACTGGTCTGTCTATACATCAGAAAAGAAAGGATGAATAATAAATAGAGAAATGAGAAATGTGTGAAAGAGAGAGAGAGACAGAGAAGGGAGAGAGAGAAAGAGAGAGAGGAAGAGAGCACTTTGCAACCCCTCAGTGCATGCAGGTAACATTTTCCATATTTTGAAGGGGGGGGGGGTGTTACTTAATCTCAATTAAAAAAAAACAAACAAAAAAAAAAACATTGTTGGGTTTTGTTTTGACGTGAGCATAACATGTCAGAGCAAGATCAGATGGCTTGAGTTTACAGTCTGATGTCATTTTTCTAACGGACATCCAGAGAAAGCTTTGTCTTCTCTGACCCTGTCAGTTTGTGCAAAACAGTTTGTCTTTGCTTGTTGATTGGAGAGGACATAAAACTACACACTTGCTAATTTACTGCTTCTCTCTCTCTCTCTCTCTCTCTCTCTCTCTCTCTCTTCTCTCTCTCTCTTCTCTCTCTCTCTCTCTCTCTCTCTCTCTCTCTCTGTGCCCCCTCCTCCCTCCTTCTCTCTCTCTCTCTAGCCATTGTAGGACCTGCCCTGAGCAGCAGGGAGACTATGGGTCAGAAAGGATGAAGAAGGGATGGAAAACACAGGAAAGAGAGAGAGAGAGAGCGAGAGAGAGAGCGAGAGAGAGAGAGAGAGCGAGAGCGAGCGAGCACTGTATTCAACAGGAAGGTAGTCTGTCTATAAAACTCACAGACACTTTAAGGACCTTGGACTGTCTGTGTTTACTTATACACACCCACACACACATCCACATATATATACACACAGAGACGGAGACACAGACACACACACACACACACACACACACACACACACACACGGACACACTTGCAGTGGGATAATGTAAAAAGGTCTTGGGGCAAAGCTGTCCAGTGTCAGAGTAACATTTCCCCTGATTAAATGACCTTATTCATGAGAGAGAGAGAGAGAGCGAGAGTGAAACAGAGAGAGAGAAAGAGGGAACAGGTCAAACTGTTTTTGCTTCTTTTCACTAAACATGTACACATCCCGTACGACAGACCTCCATTTCTGAACCCTTTGTTCAGGTCTGTAATCAGTAATATTCCACTAATCACACACCACTGCATGAAGCAAAAACAGAGAAAGAAAAACCAGAGTCATTCTCTCTGGGGACTGAGTGTGAGAGAATGATGTGACATCACAGTGCCAACTCTGCTCTTTAAACACTCTTTGTCTGAGAGTCTGAGAGATGATTGTTTAAACCCACTTTCCACATCCATTTGACTGCATGTGTGTGTGTGAGTGCGTGCATGAGTGTATGTGTGTGAGTGCATGTGTGTGAGAGTATGTGTGTGTTTGGTAAATGTACATTTACACTGTTTCAGTTTGGATTAGCCGAAAGGACACGTGAGAGCAAACTTGACTTGGAACACCAACACCCACTGAGCATACACTGTATACACACACACACACACACACACACATACAAGCATGGGGAATATGCAGCGTGAAACTTGGAAGACTGGCTTTACCTTATCACAGTGGAGTTCCAAGTTCAGATCGCCTTTGTTGGTGTGCAGACGAACATAGCCCTTCTTTTTCACATACTGGTACCGAACTGCATCATCTGAGATGGCATCTGAGATAAAGACATAAAATAGAGACAGAGAGGGAGAGAGAGAGGGGGAAGGAGGGAAAGAGAGAGAGAGGGAGGGAGGGAGGGAGAGAGAGAGGGAAAGGGAGAGAGAGAGGGAAAGGGGAAGAGAGAGAGTGAGAGAGAGAGAAAGAGAGAGAGAGGGAGAGAGAGAGGGGGAGGGAGAGAGAGAGGGAGAGAGAGAGAGAGAGAGAGAGAGGGGGAGAGGGAGAGAAAGAGAGAGACTGTAATTTAATTTCATGCCAGTAAAACCAAATAAATGAAACTCTAAGGGAAAAAAAGGAGAGATGAAAAGATGTGGAGATGGAGAGAAAAGAGGAGTTTACCTGCTTCGTGTGTGGTAGCAGGAGCCATGGCTGTGGAGGTGAAGGAGGCTGACACCCTGCCTGTGGAGTAATGAGCCTACAGACACAGACAGAGAGAGACACAATCCCATCAGCCCACCATTACACACAGACAGGCACACACCACAGGGAGAGGACTAGAAGATAGAGAGAGACAGAGACAGAGAGAGACAGAGAGAGAGAGAGAGAGTGATGTGGAGAAGAAGGGGAAAAGAGCAGCTTCCAGTTGTGCTGAATGCAAGATGACACTTCAGTAACATACAGTCACCTCTCACTCTTTCTCCTCCTGTTCTCTTTCTCCTCCTGTTTGAGCAGGCCTTTTTGAGTCATGCTCTTATAATGAAGTGTGCCTGTGTGTGTTGCGTACGTCTCTGTCGTGTTGGTGTGGAAACATTATGGGTGCACAGTAAATGTGTTGTCAGAGTTTAAACACACTTCCAATGCCCTCTCTCTGCTCCCATTGGACCATCCTTCTCTTGACACCCCCCCCCCCCCCCCGATGGAGTCTCTCTTCTCCCTCCCTATCGCAGGGCAGTGCCGACCTACACGCCAGGCTGTTTTCATATCAAATCTTACAGCTCAGGCCAAACAACAGCAACAACAACAACAACATCGGTTGTTTCAGGTCAGCCATGAGTCCAGACGTCGGGGACACCGTGAACTGGCCGGAAAGGAGAACACGCCCTGCTAAACTAAACTATACTCTAACACCAGTGGGTGAAAATGCCAACACCCCGCCCACACATGCTATTACACAACCAATCAGAGTATTGCAAATCAGGTCATTTTCAATAAGAACCATAAAAAAAAATAAAATAAATAAGACAATGTTTGTTTTTTGTTTTTTTCCCCTCCAAGGTCTTCCTGTTCCACACTATGGAAAAAGAGTTGTTAAATGTAGAACTAAGACTGGTTTTCTTCAGGACAAACAAACCACTTTTAGAAAAAGAAAGGGTCAAATCAGGCCAGTCACTCTTATAACAAATCCTTCCTCTGTCATTTCTAACAGAGACCTGATTTAACCATAAATATAAAGACACAAATTTTCTGTCTCTCTGGGGGGAAAAAAAAGCGATGTGTGTGTCCTGGTGTCGCCGGCTCCGGAGCGCTGAATAAATGTCGGCTTTAGTTTGTGTTTTTTCTGCTCTAGTTCTTCAGCCGTCTGAAGAGAGAGAGAGACACTCACCTCCATCTCTCCCTCTGACGATCTCTCCCTGACCCAGTTTACGCCCGGACTCAGAGACCCCACTCATCCAACACACACACACACGTATATTCGCACACACGCACGTACACGTACACACACACACACAAACAATTACGTATGTTTGCACACATGCACACACACGCACACAAACGTTTATCAACACGCTCACAC
>NC_044508.1:2601996-2621996 GCF_902362185.1 Chanos chanos | reverse complement strand
GGCTCAGAGAACTACCTATTTGCTGCGGTCACACAAATAAAACCACTTTAATTACCATAAATTAGCGGACAAATAACAGCGTATAAAGACCTGAAGACGTGTGTCTGTCTAACACCGTCTAGCAGAACGCAAACTCTCATATGGCGACTGTGAGCACATGCAAATTCACAGGCGCGAGTTTCGGTAATAAAATAAATAAAATAAAATAAAACTGATAAATAAATGTTCGACACATAAAGAGGCTTCCAGCTTATTTAAATCAACATAAAGCTGCCACGCACACACACATGCGCACACGCACGCACACACGCACGCACGCGCACACACACACACGCACGCACGCACACACGCACGCACGCACGCACGTACACACACACACACACACGCACGCACACACACACGCACACGCACGCACGCGCACACACACCCCAAATGCTCTTACAAGCCCCATTACTTCAGCAACTACCACTGACATTTAGCATATGAAGAGTTCTGGATTTGTGTGTTGTAGGTTCTCAAGTGTGTCATTTCACACTTTGACTAAACATGTTGGAGTTGGAGGACCAGGCCCTGTGGAGGTGTGTGTGTGTGTGTGTGTTTCTGACTTCCCAGTCAGGGTTTGCATTGTGACACAGACTTGGGTCCTGTTTGTTTGACTGGGGTTGGAGAGTTTTCTCAGACTAGGGGTGTGGTGTGTGTTGTTATTTTGGACCAGGTGTTTTGGAAGTATGTGTGTGTGCACACACATTTATATTTCTTATCTGACGGTTTCTATGCACTCTCTCAGTCTGGAGGGCAGTGTGTGTGTGCATGTGTATGTGTGTGTGTGTGTGTGTGTATGTATGTCTCCTCTCTGGCTGGGAGCACCATGCGGTCTGTATGTATGGACAAGTCAGGACTTGTCTCTGGACATATCCAACATCTGCTCTCTCTCTCTGTCTCTCTCTCTGTCTGTCCTTCCCTCACTCCCTGTCCGTCTCTCTCTGTCTGACATATCAATCAGGACTGGCCAGCTGATCTTGTGAGCATGAGTCCACACACACACACACACACACACACACACACACACAGGGGCATGTCCAGACATGTGAGCAGACGCATTCGCAAACACAGTGAAAAATGAGCAAGCAAGAGCCATGAGGGAAGATAAGACACAAGCACACAGACATGGTGAACCCAGGTCAGACACACACACACACACACACACACACACAGAGTGAGGTCAGAGATGTTGACATCCAGGTCAGACACATACACACTCACACAGAGAATGAGGCCTAACTCAGAATGAACACACACACATGCATACATACACACAGAATGAGGCCAAACACAGAATAAACATACACTTACACATACAAACTCTCACACACACACACACACACACACACATGCACGCACACATGCACGCACACACAAAGAGTGAGGTCAAACACACAGTTACACGCATGATGAACACACGCATATGTAAACACACACACATACATACATACACACACACACACACACAGATAAGTAAGAAACGTTGACAGATACCAAAAGCTGTGAGTGTAAACATACACATGTACGTATGTGTGTTTTCAGCAGTGTGTGTATGTGAACATACCCCCTTTCAACAGCCTTAAACACTACCATATAACTATATTTCTCAGAACAACTGATACGCAGCTGAGCCCTTTATTGTGTAAATAATACCGTTCACTACACTGTCGGGCAGGGAGCTGCTTCTTTGTGTTCTCTGAATGATGTAGGTGAGATTGTGTTATGTAACCGTTTCGGCATCGCTAATACTTTTCCGTTGGAGCCTTCTGCCCTCTAGTGGACAAAAATAGGTAATGCCTCTCACCGGATAACGCGTCTAACTATACTACAAGCTTTAAAGCTGTCAGCGTGTATCGCTCACTCATTCTCCTCCCCTCATCCCTCACTCATTCTTCTCCCTCATCCCTCACTCACTCATTCTTCTCTCTCGTCCCTCACTCATTCTTCTCATCCCTCACTCATTCTCCTCCCTCATCCCTTAGTCATTCTTCTCCTCCATCCCTCACTCATTCTCCTCCCTCGTCCCTCATCCCTCACTCATTCTCCTCCCTCGTCCCTCATCCCTCGCTCATTCTTCTCATCCCTCGCTCATTCTCCTCCCTCATCCCTCGCTCATTCTCCTCCCTCATCCCTCACATCCTTCACTCATTCTCCTCCCTCATCCCTCACTCATTCTCCTCCCTCATCCCTCACTCATTCTTCTCCCTCATCCCTCACTCATTCTTCTCCCTCATCCCTCACTCATTCTTCTCCCTCATCCCTCACTCATTCTTCTCCCTCATCCCTCACTCATTCACCTGACCTTGTTTCTGTTTACAGTCATATTCTGCCTTTCTAAAGATCACTGGTGTTACATCAGCTGGAGTGGGTCTCTAACCAGGAAACCAAAGCATTTTCCCTACAAAAAATGTTTCTTTACAAAAACAACAAACCAAAAAAAATCCCTAAAGTAAACAAAAAACATACCTCTCCAGTGCTGGGATTTGTGCCAAACTTCTTAATCCATGGAACAATGCTCCTACAAAAAGAACAGAGAGAGAGAGAGAGAGAGAGAGAGAGAGAGAGAGAGAGAGAGAGGAGAGAGAGAGAGAGAGAGAGAGAGAGAAAGAGAGAGAGAGAGAGAGAGAGAGAGAGAGAGAGAGAGAGAGAGAGAGAGGGTGAGGCATCTGGGTGCTCTGGCAACTTCAAACTGAGACAAACAAATCAGCCCATATGGGTAACCCACACACACAGTCAGCCTGATTTCTGTGTCTGTGTGTGTGAGTGTATGTGTATGTGTGTATATGTATGTATGTATGTATGTATGTATGTGTGTGTGTGTGTGTGTGTGTGTGTGTGTGTGAGTGATTTTCAACTCCAGTTCTGGGGGCCCGATGTCCTGTATGTTTTTGCTTTAACTCAGGACTTGATCACCTGAACAGTTAATCATCAAGCCCTTCATTAGCTCAATGAACTGTGAAAATGAGGAGTTCAAACGAAAACGTGCAGGACAGTGGGCCCCAGGACTGGAGTTGAGAAACACTCCAGTTAGATGATGATGAGATACTTACATTAAATCAAACACAATGCCGTCTGGAGAGCACATTGGATATTCAAATGGCTGCAGAGACAAGCTGTAAATAACAAAGACACATTAAAGAAGAATTTCATTTATGAGATGCCTTTTTTTTTTGAAGTAGGATGTGAAATCGGGAGAGCAGAGGCTCTGTTTTTACAAATCTCTCATCACCTGCAGTGATCAAAGGGCAGTCGACGAAAATTAGCTTGAGGGATTTCTGCAGAGAGAAACAGAAAATATTTACAAAAGCCACATAAATTCACTTCTTTACCACTTATTCACGCTTTCTCTCTCCATCTCTCTCTCTTTCTCTCACACACACACACACAGTTAACTAACTTAAGTAAAATAACAATATAGTCAATGTACCAGGTGAGATCTGTTCATCAGTACTAAAAATAAGCGATGCATTGCATTCTCTTACTGTGAGATAAACATAAAAGTTCTGTACCTGTTTTCTTTCCTCCGTAGAAGTTTGTGTACTCAGTACAAGTGATGTACCTGCAGTCAAAATACAATTTTACACTACTGACACCGTCTCCAGGTAACTACGGCATAACTATTTAATCACATGAGTGACGCTCTGTAGAAATGTAAACAACAACAACTATACGAGCACATTAATGTAGATCTCTTCGAAAGAGGACAGATGCAAAATCAAACAGTGTAAAACAATACCGCGGCTTTAAAAAGCGGATAAGAAAAATAACAAGGTATGTCTTATCTGATTATACATAACTACAGTGCATTTACACTAACTACGCAATTATTTAAACTGTTAGTGAGCTTTGGAGTCAAAGCTGAGACAAGTTTTCGACAAAATAAAAAATATGTCTGTCATTTTGGTAAGTCAACAGCACTGAACAGTTAGTTAAATAGCTAGCTTCAAAGCTAATGTTGGGAAATAACTTCATGAACAAGACACTGAACACGAACTTACATTTTATCCTTTTGGTGCTGCCGCTTCCCCATTTTGACTGTGACGAATGTTAAGGCTGAGAAACGTTTAAAAGACAGAAAAATGTCGCGTTAAACGGTTAAAAAACCTCTCTGAGTTCGCCTACTTACTATGGTTCGTCGCAAGAATTTTAACGTCTTTCCGGTACCCCTACTTAATTCGTCCGATGTGCAACTCTCACGTAGCAATCGGTCCGGGGTCTTGAGCCGTGGGTGAAACAAGAGTAAATTTTAAATAAAAACGTGTCATAACTGTCATCTATTGTACAATAACATTTGTTTAAAGTGGAAAATATGACGTGCTTCATAATTTCAGCGGATCTCATCTGATAATAAATAAAATTAATGTTAAAACCCTACAAAAAAGCAATTGACTTATATTCTAACTTCCGTAGTTGTTGTAAAAACTGTTAGTTTTCCTGATATAATTGTTTCTACTCGCTCTAATCTTTAGATATTTGATTAATGAGAAAAATACGCTTTGTTGCGTGACACCACAATGACACGGGAAGAGTAATAAGGCAGATCTGTTAAGTAAAAACACCGGTTTTACTAAATGTTAACGGCAGGTGGCAGCTAAACATCAGGAAACTAGCGCCCTCCAAAACCTAACAGTTTCTTCCGGGAGCATCGTCAAAGCGGGCTTTTATAACGAGCTGCTCGTTGTTTCGGCTACCTAAGTGCAATAGATATAGTATTTATATTCCAATCGGTAATATTTGCTAATGCAAGCAATGAAAGCCGTAAAAGTGGTGATTATTTTGTCGTTTCTTCTGGCATGTCTTCTGTCCTCAGAAGCCGCTAGAAGCCGAAAAGACTCCGGCAGCCAGAACAGTTTGAGAAGGGCGGCCAACGGGTTTTATCAAACATTGAGCAACATTTTTGGAGAGGACAACATTAAAGCATTACACAAGGTTAGTAAAACATAGTATTTTAAATTTTTCGCCTTTTGCGATAACCCCGGTCTGCTAAATAAAACAGAGCAAACATCTCTGTCTTGGTTATCTTGCCGGGGGTCATATTTGCTGTTAGCTGGCTGGCTATGTTGTGTCATTTCATCGAATATATGAAAAGCAGCGGAAGAGCGCATGGTTGAAAATGAATGAGTGTGTCTAAGGGCTATTCGTTAGACCTGGTATGTTTTTATTGAATGATCTACTGTCTCAACAGACAAAAAGTGTTATCACAATTAAATACACGATGTCTCCAGTTGTAAAACTGACAGCTGGAGTATGGGTGTAGCAGTTGAAGCCGTGTGGAGGAGATGCCGTTTATTTTTACTTATAGGTTATAGGTACTCAAAGGTTAATTGATCAGAATCACGATCGGTCCTTGCGCAAATACATAACAGAATCCAAGTGCTTTTTATGAGAATAATAATCACCGTTGAGAAAATAAACACGGACGCTTTTCTTCTCGGTCATTTCCTTATCACACGATTTGTCGCCGAGTCTGAGAACATGTCCTCGTTGCTCAGCCGTGGTACCCATTTGTGTGTGTTTTTATTTATTTATTTATTTGCTTGTTTGTTTGTTTATTTGTTTTCCCCTTTGTCTCTAGTTCTTCTCCAAGACCACGGAACGGTTTGTGCATGGAGTGGACTCGTTTTTGGACACGATTTGGAAGGTCTGGACAGATCTCCTGGACGTTTTGGGAATCGACGGTAAGAGCCTATCAGTAGTCTTTACTTAGACTAGTGATGTGTACTCACAGAGAACTGCTGCTTTTTTTTGGAGCTTATCACCCATTTTTGTGGTTTGTGAGGAAGACCACTTTCTCTCTGTTATTTTTAGGGAGATAATGTATATCTGTTTTAACTATTTCCTTTCTGAAGAGATAGTAACTGGTATTTTGGTATTTCTTTCTTTCTCTCTCTCTCACCCTTCCACTCTCCCTCCCTCCTGCTTGCTCTCTCTCTCTCTTTCTCTCTCTCTCTCTTTCTCTCTCTCTCTCTCTGTCTCTGTCTCTCTGTCTCTGTCTCTCTCTCTCTCTCTCTCTCTCTCTGTCTCTCTCTCTCTTTCTCTCTCTCTCTCTGTCTCTGTCTCTCTCTCTCTCTTTCTGTGTCTCTCTCTGTCTCTCTCTCTCTCTTTCTGTCTCTCTCTCTGTCTCTGTCTCTCTCTCTCTGTCTCTCTCTCTCTCTCTCTCTCTCTCTCTCTGTAGCGTCTAATCTGACTCACTACTTCAGCCCAGCGTCGGTGTCCAGCTCTCCTGCTCGAGCTCTCCTCCTGGTGGCCGCTCTGCTGGTGGCCTACTGGTTCCTCTCTTTGTTCCTGGGGGGTTTCTTTTACCTGCTGCACGTGGTGTTTGGGCGTTTTTTCTGGCTGGCCCGCGTGGCTCTCTTCGCCCTCTCGTGTCTGTACATCCTGCAGAAGTTCGAGGGCGATCCGGAGCGGGCCATCCTGCCGCTGTGTTTCGTCATGGCAGTGTACTTCATGACCGGGCCGGTGGGGGCGTACTGGAGAAAAGGCGGGAGCCCCAGTACGCTGGAGGAGAAGATCGACCAGATCGACAACCAGATCCGACTCCTCAACATCCGCCTCAGCCGGGTTATCGACAGCCTGGAGAGATCCGGAGACCAGTAAAACCAGCACAGAGGGAGAGCAGTCAAGCCGTCCAGGGCTGGGGAGGAGGGGCAGTGGGGGGAGGGGGGGAGGAGGAGGGGGGGGGGTGACTGGGGAATGAGGGTGAACGCAGAGGGTGGGGGTAGAGTTAGGTTAAAACCAGGGTTTGAACAGGGACAAGGGGGACAAAGAGGTGTATTCAGAGACGCAGAAGTGTTTTTTTTTTTTTTTTAAAGTGTCCGTGGACTCCATTCCCTGTCCGACGTCACGCTGTTGTGTGCTGGTGCAGCTTGTATCATGATCAGATTTTTGGAAGTGTTATGTATGATCACTGTGTGGAGAACAATTCCACAATGCCATATTTCTGCTGGTTTTTTTATTTTTATCTGTAATCACAGGACACTGGGAACGAGACAGGATTTAAGGGGAATTTTTTTTGGTCCGAACAGGAATTTTAAGTAAAGCCAGTTGCAGGAGCTGTACATATTCAGGTAGCATCGGGCTTAAACAGTAGGTTAAAACAGTAAGCTATTTGAGACCACGTATGTTTGTTTAAAATCACTAAACTGGGTTACCTAAACCAGCACTGCTACAGTTCAGCAATATAGCTCTCATCTTCAATATCAGAGATCTCTTTTCTCTTTCTTCTTCTTTTTCTTTTCTTTTCTTTTCTTTTCCCCTAAATCAAGGGCCTGTTTGTGTGTGTTTTCTGGTGTGTGTGTGTGTGTGTGTGTGTGTGTCTACACATCAGAGAGAATGTAGGCTGCTACACTCCAGCACAGCGTGAAAAATAATTACAGAAACGTGCTGACACGCAGATCTCAGGGAGAGAGGAAAAAAAGAAAGAAAGAAAGAGAGAGAGACAGAAGAAGAGACCCCTGGATTGGCTCATATGCTCCACTAACTGTTCTACACTCACTCCTTACAGAGATAAAACGGCACATCTGTTCCGGGCCGTGTTCTGTAGAGCTAGGCATTTCTCTCTCATCAGGCAGCGTGAACAAGGTTAGCAGTCCACAGCTAGCCGTCAGCAGACGGCACAGTCTGTCTCAAGAGCTCTTTTGTGATTTCTTTATAATTAGTCTTAGCCCAGTTAGCTTAGCTCTGTCTATCTACATTACTGTGTCTCTAGCTCTGTTTTAAGATTTTTTTTGTTGTTGTTGTGTTTTTTTTGTTGTTGTTTTTGTTTTGTTTTCTTTTTTTGCATGGCCCTTTGATAAAAGGAAACATGATTGCTTGCTCTGCCCGACCCCCCCCCCCCCCCCCCCCCCCGTTCATACTTCACTCCGGCCTCTGGAGTGAAGCCTGTTTTGGTTTCACACTCAGACTGATAGTTGATCATGTTTTAAAGTTCAGATGAAGTGGAAGATGTGTGCGTTTAGTGGTATTAGACTGAGTACCCCTGTGACGTTGTGAGGTTTACGTTGTGGTCATGTACTGTAAGAATGTTTTATTGAGAATACTTCATATTAATTAACTGAATGATTATGTATTAACTTAGTGAATGAAACACTCCTGTTTTTCCTCATCTCTGCCCCCCCCCCCCACCGCGTTCTCACGTTTGGTCGAGTCGATTCTCAGAAACACAGAGCTGAATGCCTAGAAAACACTTTGCGATGACATAATTTATTCTCTGTTACAATCTTAAACTACTCCGACTCCAGCCAATCAGTTCCAGTCTTGCTCTGCGTGCCACAGCTGTCCTGCCTGCTGATTGGCTCTCATGACTGTCTTGATATCTTGAAGACAGGATATCTGATGTTGATGGCTGTCTTTATGTCACCTCATGCTCGATACAAGCCAGCAAAGTGCTGCAAACTGTCAACTGTCAAACAGCATTTAATGTGTTTCCTGTGTGATTTGAGCAAAAACTGTTATTTTTCCATTTCATTTTCCAAGTGAGAATTCATATTCCCTTAAGTGAATACATTTTATAATCACTTTACAGTGACCAAATTTTCTATAGATTTTGCATTGTAAACCAACCCATGGACTTGCACAAAGTATTTAATATTTGTAATGAAGTAGTTTAGGCCAAATTAAATATATCTGAAGAATGCAATGTTTATTTCCATGTTGTTGTGTAGCAGGCTTATTAGGCTTATAGGTAAAGCTTATATTGCACTGATTTGCATTGATCAAACCACACAGTGTATCTGATGAATAAGATGGAAGTGTGTCACAATACTACAACTTCATCTTCGTATACAAACGTCTTGTATATGCATCTTGATTCATGGGTTCTCGTGTGTGGCATCTTACTTACTTTACTTACTTTACTCTATTAAACCTTTCTAGAAGCATCCATGCCTGCAACAACGACAACAAAAAAAAGGATATCTCTCGATGAAAAAGTAGAGCACTTGGTTTTCGCAGCAACCCATCATGCTGTTGTTATGGTCGCACTGTGCGTGTGTCGTAATCGAAAAAAACGTTCCCCTTCAAGGCGAGTTTGATAAAGCCAGGCCAGTGGGGCAGCCACTGCTGTCTCCCATGTGCGTGTGTTAGTTTTAACTGTATGCGTGACTTTGAAACAGGTCAACACAATTCATCCCACAGAATTAAGAATTCATTTTCACTGTGGGTTTTTTTTATATATATATATCCATGAGATTTTTATGTTTTCTTTTTAAAACATATCTGAGTTGTTTTTAAACTGATAGAAATGAAATCCTGTCTGAAATCTGCCAATGAATTGTAGTTGTGCCAAATCATGTTTATGTCCAGTTTTTGTTTTTGTTTTTTTTTTAAAGTTGTCGCCTGTCATGGGAACACTGGAGCTACGTGACGACACTGGAAAGTCGTGACATTTCAGTGGAGGTTTTTGTTGTTTGTTTTTTTTTTCCCTATTTTTTGGTCCCTTTTTTCAAAATTAAATCTTATTTTATTTTATTCCACCATGTATGACCACCCAGAGTTCTGTCCTGTCAGTTTGACACTGGTTTTCTGAAACTGTATTCGTTGTTAATTATCATTTACTGTATAGGTCATCATGTGATGGAATAATTCTTTTTCTAATTGTTTTGAAATTGTTAAACCAGAATTCCAAGATTCATTCAATAAACAAACAACTGTATCCTTGTGTGGTGATGAGTTCTCAGTTTGCTAATGAAAGAAACTGTGAAAATAAATAAATAAATACATAATAATAATAATAATAATAATAATAATAATATTGGGGTAGAGATTTGAACAAAGGAAGTTCAAACCACACAATAAATAAAAAGAGACGACCCCTCATCAGTTGTGGCAGCTCAATGACATTTCCTCCTAAGAGCAGTTGATTTATAATGAGCATTTTTTTGGATTCATTTTTTACTTTAGGGTTTTTTTTTAGAACCCGGAGGAGCAGAGTCCTGGCCTTTTGAAGAGGGTTTTTATTCAAATGAATTCATTACGTGAGTTTCGCTGTCTTTACACAGATTCTCGTATCAGAAGAGAGCTTGTTTTGAGAAAATCACTCTGCTGTCATTGCTCTGAAGGACCAGTTTGAGACTGGGTATGCTGGTGAAGCATCAGCGACAGCTCCAGTGTGTCAGCGTCAGAGCAGGCTCAGGTCTGCGGTGATGAGGTGGGCTAGCTTATGTAAGTGTCTCTGTGGCGTTTGACGTGGCTGTTGTCCCCGATGTCCCGTTTAAGCAACTCTGACAGAATCAGACAGTCATCTCACCTGGCAACACCGACAGCAAACTGCCAAAAAAACCAAACAAACAAACAAAAAAATCACCAGAATAAATCAGGATACAGATTAAACAAACTAAACAGCTGCTTCCACACAGGTGTATGTGTGTGTGTGTGTGTGTGTGTTCACGAATTAATAAAGTTCTTGTTGCGTTGCACTAAGGGTTAAGTGTAAAAATTCTGGGTGGGTCCACTCATCTATTACTGTCTCGTATCCAGCGCAGCCAGTGGAGGAGATGCCAGTGATTTGGAAAGGGGTGTGTGTGTGTGAGGAGATGCCAGTGATTTGGAAAGGGGTGTGTGTGTGTGACTGTGAGGTCGTTTCTGACAGGAGTTGTTGTAATGTCAATTGCTCAACGTGGTGTTGTGTCGTGTGGAACAGTGTGTCTCCTCTGGTGATGTTGGCATTGTGAGTCTGGGGTCAAACGTTCATTGGTCTGAGATATAAGTCACAAGAAGGAAGAACTCAATTGGCTGCCTGCACCTGTCAATCTGAAGTGCCAGTGGAGAGGTTAGTCAAGAACAGAACCATTCAGAACTTGAGACAGAGGGATTCTGTGGTCATAGAGTGGTGCATAAATCCCTCATTATGCCTGAGAAAAAAAAAAAGAGACATGTTTGTGAATGAAGCACTGCACTGCTGGCTGTAATTGGCCACCAAGCTTTGCTGTGATTGGTTCACTCCAATCTGGTGGGTCTTTACCTGTGTGATTGTGGCCCCTTCAACAGGGCACAGGAGGTCACCGAGTGTTCTGCTGTGGACCTCTATGCTACATAAACCGGTGCACTGTTATCTGATTTTTCCGGCCAACTTTGCCTTAAATACATGTATATAGATCTAATCTGGAATGACTGTGACAGAGATGGTTTTCATAAACTCAGGGAGGCATCTCGGACACTTTATCAGACAGTTGTCCAAAAGGGGTTATCTTTGAACTGTCACAATATTCCCAACACATCCTGGCCTCTCGTGCCCCGTTGCCTTAAAGTAATCCACAGACGAACAAACAAAAAGCAATGAGGACAGTCTCTCACAGTCGTCTAAACCTTGAAAACCGTTGTGAAACTGATTGTTTGAATAGACAGCTTATTGCTCTTGTAGCTCTGACAGCAATGGAGAAGTGAGAGCTGTTCAGCAACATGACTTCAACGCTGGACCACAGTCCAATGTTCCACCGCTGCACGAAATTCAGCCAGCTGTCCACACATGTGATAAGACCACAGATGGAGACTTTGGTCAGCATTAGAAGGAGAAATAAGGCTTTGGTAAAAGGAAGGTAACATCGTCTTTCTCTGATACAGTGACGTGATTGTCACGCACTTTACTGTGATGCAAAAGAAACAAGGAGTAAACAGAACGGGATGCAAACACTCGACCACTTTCACAAACTCTTCAGAGAGTCTTTATACGCCGCAGCATCTCACAGGAAAATTCCATGTTCTCCCGGTTTTGATCTTAGCATCCCTAAAAAAAAAAATTATTTGTGAATGTCAAACCTACACAAGCTATCAGGTTACTAATTACTCCCTTATGTGAGATTGCCCATCCCATATGTTGCAATATATCCTCGTTTAAAAAAGCCCCCCTTTTCAGTTGTCTGATTACATAAGCGTGAAACTGAAGCGTCCAGGCTGCAAGTTTCTGTGACATGTAAATGCACAAATGTCATTGCTCTGTACACAGAAATTCATCTTCTCAAAATATATTGTCGGTCGTAATCGATAAATTTGTTATATAATGATTCAAATAGTAGCAGGCAATTCTCATTAGTTTCAGCAGAAGGTTCCTGCGCACCTTCATCATTACATGGGCCGTTTTAGAAATTGGGAACATTTGATTGGGCACACCTCTAACGTGCGCCCGAATTCCTGAACGCTGATTGGTCAGACGCGTTCTAGACAGCTTGGGCGTACCAATAAGCACGTGTTGTGTTTCGACAATTCGTCCGTCAGTCCACGCCGTTCCGTAGAACACCTACTTGTCGGCTGATGTGGGACCAGCCATAAATCAGCCAATGAGATTAAAGGCACGTCGTGGTGCGCTGCCAAATGATATCACACCGCTGCATGGCAGCATGGGGAGGGACAGCGAACCTCTCTGGTTGGGGTCAATCGCGGGCATCCCTAAATCTGGCTCTTTCAAATATATTTCCCAATAAACATAACAGACGTCTCAGCTACAAGATAAATGCGTACCCAAATCCGTCCGCCGATTCAGTAAAAGTAAATTTACAAATTTGCGATTTTTCTCAAGGCCTTTTTGATGCACCGAATATAAGTCAGAATATTGTATTTATGCTATTTAGGAATATTCTCTAGTAGTCGCCAGGAATGACGCTAGATAATACAGCTATATTCAGTGACTTAAATGTAAAATCAACCAATTTAGTTGTAAGTAACAAAAGGGGAGAGAAGAAGAGAATATTTACCTGTAACATTTTAGTAAGTACTTCATTAGTAATTGTTAGAAGATACCGGGACTATGTTGCATGGCGGAACGATAAAATAGAATCTTGGTAGGAGTTGGTACGGCAACTGGGTGGGCGGTGACGTCTGTTTGCCTAGTGGTTGACTATAAGGATGCGAGGAAGTATTGTCACAGTGTGTCACTGTGTGTGAGCCACAGGCCGTGATCTTGGAACTGCGTGTCTCCCTTTGTCCTTTTAGTGTGTGTGAGTGTGTGACCAGTTACTTAAGACACCCGGTGTGTGATTTTGTATTATAGATCCATAATGTCTAAAGACGCAGAAAAAACGAGTGAGGAGATTATGGAGTCCAAAGTGTTATGGTACCCGGACTCTAAAAAGAACACACACATGGACCGGTTCAGGAATCAGATTAACCGAGACTACGGTCTTAATCTGGGTAAGTAAAACCACCCTGTCCTAGAAAGATGCAGCTTTGGCTAGCTCGCGTTTGATAATTCATGCAGTAGCATTAGCTCACGCTAATGGATTCTCCGTTAACTTGTCGCGTGTGTAAACGTGGAACTTCTCACGCCCGGATAACATGGAAAAACCACCGGATTTGTAACTGCTATGTAAATAATCGATCCGGATCCTGCATAGAATATTGCCTTAGTTTCATCTCAGTGTGACGAGTATTGTTGCCGACGGAACCATTCAGGAATATGTTTTGACATGTGTACGCTAGTAGCTCGTTGATTTGGAAGAACCGGTTCATAGGAAATCGATGGCTACAAAAACATAGATTTTCTCAGACCGCAGTTTGGATGCACAACCCCATGCCAATTGCACCCCCCTGTAAGAAGTTGTATTGTTCGCTAAGTGTGGAGAAATAAACATGGTCTCTTTCTGACATCGCAGTTAATGCCAGTGTGTGGTTAGTCTGTGTTTCAGTGTTTGCGTGATACACATTTTATAATCAGACTACAATGACTTTGAGTTGTAAACAGACAGAACATATTTTCAAAACACTTCATTCAGAACATATTTTCAAAACATCATTCGTTAAGATGCAGTTCCGCGTGACTTCACTTTTCATCCTTTTCAAACGGTCATATAATTACTAATGTTTATTTTTAGCGTTTGTCTCATTATATTATATTACTAAATTTTATGTAGCATTTTATCTGACTGTATTAGTTTAATGCGTCTCTGTGATGATTTCAGCCAACTATGACGACCTGTACCAGTGGTCTATTGAAAATTATCCGGAGTTTTGGGCTGAGGTTTGGCGCTTCTGTGGAATTGTGAGCTCGCGAATGTACGAAGAGGTGAGTGACTGTTTTTATTCGGTCGCTTCGATTTTTGATAAATCAGTTTACATCCAATACATAAGTATAGGCGCTTTCTGTGCTGCAGAAGGGTCCTCAAGTAATGGTTTGTTAAATCAAAATCACAGTTTGTTTCTCAATATCTCTGGCTGCAGTCTCAGATAAGAACTGCCTCTAATCCAAGGGATTCAGTTCAGAGGTCTCTCTTTGACAAATAAATACGATGGAATTCACAAGAGGGTATTCCACAAAGCAGGATTTCTTTGTTTTAGTCTGAGGAGGAATTTGAGACAAAAGTCAAACTTGTCCAATGGGAGAAAAGCTCTGTCACATTCCTATTAGAACGTCTTGACATTTGACTCTAGGACTAGTTGTAATCCCCAAGACACTGGTCCTTCAGATCTGGACTGAGTTTAATGAGTGTTTGGTGATATCAGTAACTGGGTGTGGATGTTTTTTGTTTTTTTTTTCTTCTGTGAATTGTAAGCCAAAGTCCGCTCTGTTACTTCTCAGAAGGAAATGAAATGGACATCAATAAAGGCTAATCATTTTGTCGCTGATTAAGGAAACAGAGGACAACCTCAGCAAGCGACACTAATTTACTGGAGCTTAACACTTTTTAATTAACAACCCTCTGCTTCGGTTCAAACTTGCATCAACACATCTGACTCCTACAGATCAGGTCCGGATGTTTCCCTGAATGTCAGATTCAGGTTTATTACATCAGCACCGCCAGGGCCACCGCCCCCCCCCCCCCCCCCCCCCCCCCCCGGGGGCAGGGCTGTCGACCCAGCTTTGCTCAAATTTGAATTTACGTGCATTTGTCTTAAACAGTGTGTATGTTTGTGTGCGTGTGTATTGGATGTAACAGTTTAGCGACATTCTGTTGCTTGCAAACGTTTCTTTGGCCGAAGGTTGCGCAGTTATCAGTCTCTATGTGAGATGTCGCACTGCTAGAGTTCAAGTTGTTTTTTGTTTTCCTCTGTGGGAATGTCTACAGTGAACTGACATATTTGGGACTCAAACTCAGAAACCATTTTTTGTTTGTTTTTATTACGTCACTTCTCTCGCCCTCTCTCTGGTAGTCCATCCATCTGTCCGTCCAGGCACGGGCCTCTTTTTGGAGTTAATTTGTGTGTGTGTGTGTGTGTGTGTGTGTGCGTTTTTCCTGTGCAGGTGATTGACGTATCCAAAAGGATATCAGACATTCCCGAATGGTTTAAAGGAAGCCGGCTGAACTACGCTGAGAATCTCCTCAAACACAAAGAACAGGACAAAGTCGCTCTTTACGCTGCACGTAAGTGCCAAATCCACCAATCACAGTCAGCCAAAACACTTCACTCCCTCCCCCATTGCCTCTTTAAAGCTTAGATTCACCCCAGCCGTGATCCCATCTTCAGAACACGCCTCAGCGTCTACAGTGAGTCACCTTTAGCCGACCGCTGTCCGGCCTCAGATGAGTCCTTTGGCTCATCCAGAGCGACCAATCAAACTCCAGATGCATCTCCGCCAGAAAACGTGAATGTGATTGCGCTGTAGCATCACAGTTTGACTCGTACTGGTCTGAGCTTGCTACTCGTTTCGCAGAGCAAAAGATACCATCAAATCCAACCGTCGCCTGCTGCGGTGTGCAAACCCTCGTCGTGCCAGACTACAGTCCTAAAACTTTCCCCATTCATTTTCAACGGAAAAAATAGACAATTAAAATAAAAGCAATTAAATCCCCCCCCCCCCCCCCCCCCCCCCCCCCAAAAGTGATTTAAAAACAGCAATTAAAAAAAAACCCCCAAAAAACCCCCGAGTGGTCCGATCAGTTGGCTGTAGACAAGTAGATTGCACAGCCTTAGCACGGACCTGTTACCGCTGCAGTGGAATCAATATCATGAAACCTGTGGGAATAGAGACGGGCACCAAAATATGAGCAAAAAGACCACTGAATCCAACTATGTGCAATACCTGCTCCTACCACTTGAAATAGAAGAAGAATATGTGTTTCCTAACGCTATCACATAATGAGTATACCGCAAGTCAGTGTTTTATCAGTGATGCGGTGGGACGTATCGTCTCTCTGCAGATACTGGTGCTGTTCTCCTCACTCACTGTGTCACTGTCTGTGATAACTGTAGCAAAGTCCAGGCGTGGCACCGTCACCCAACCCAAATCTCTGCGCCAATCCGTTACCCTGCAGGTTTAAGGACACAGGCTATGCCCAGTGACAGACTACATGTCACTGTTAGTGGAACAGTATCCATTAAAAAAAGACTCTTTTTTTTTTTAAATCCTGGACTAGCCCAACTCTAAGTGTGCATTTTGGTTTGAGACTTTTTTTTCATTTTGATGCAACATTTTCCTGTTAATCGTATGTGAGAGTAAGGCTGTAAACACAGCCAATCATTCTGAGTTTTTTGCTTTACTTCAGTCCCCCCTCACCCCCCCCCCCCTCCACTTTTAACCGTAGTGTGTTTACTGAGTGAAATCAGTGTTGGATTCTCTCTGTAATTTTACGTGGGAATGAAAACACAACACGCTCTGCTACATTTTACCTCATAGCTATGCTCAAGACATAGCCTCCGGGTGTGTTATGTCTTTTTTTTTTTGGATTGCGCTCAGAACGTGACGCATATGAGACTGTGTTAGTTCTGACATTCACTGGAGCCCTCCTGGTGCCCTGGACGACTCTAAAATGGCTTTAACATTCCAAGGCTCGTCCCTCACGCACACAAATCCAATTATCTAAAAGCATTTGGCCGCAGTAACCATCGCATTGCATCGCAGATGCAAATCAGCGGTCAGCAAAACCCTGTAGATCATCACTCTGAAAGCTTACGTCATGTACACGTTGCTCGGATACGAAAGCGTAGCGCTGCTATTTATTTATTTATTTATTTATTTTTCTTCTCCTCCCCCATAAAGATAGGATCTGTCATTGGCGATGTCTTAGGTTAAACATTGCGGTAAATGAATTTACTGGGCCGTAATTCGGTTTGTTTGCGGTGGATGTTTGTTTATTTATTTTTCTTTTTTTAGAAGCCAGGTTCGAGCTCTGGGTTTTCTCATATCGTAATGGATGTATGTCTTATTTCAGGAGGGGGGGGGGGGGGGGGGGGGGGGCTGGCTAAGTGGTTGAGCGGTGAGGGGGGAGAAAAAAAAAAGACCTGAGATCTTTCTCCTCCGGCAGAGCAGGTCTGTGGAGTTTGATTAGGAGAGAGCCATCGGTCACAGGCCTGTGGCGTCAGCAGAGTGTTTTACTGAGTGAGACAGGGACGCAGGAGGATGCTGGGAAAACTGCGTAACTGCACAAACAGCCAAAGACAGTTTCATTCAACCTGATAGAAGCTTCGCCTTCAATGTTATAATGTTATTTTTTTAATGGCTACACATGTATACCCATAGAACATATATTTGACTGTGGAATTTCAAACTGGGTCTTGATGGTTTTGTCAGTATTACCAGGGGAAGAGATGTTTGTCTCTATTCTTTTGTCTACTCTCTCTTACTATACCTCTGTCTTTCCTAACAATGTGTAAATAATGAGGATTTTTATAATTCCATCAATATGACAGCGGAATGTCCCTTGTCTCTGTCTCACTCTCTCTATTTTCTCTTTCTTCTGTCTTATCTTTTTCTCTCTGTCTCTCTCTCTGGCACTCTTTCTTCTCTCACACTCTCTCTCTCTCTCTCTCTCTCTCTCTCCCCCCCCCCCCCCCCCAGGGGAAGCGAATGAGGAGATTGTGAAGGTGACGTTCGGGGAACTGAGGCGGGAGGTGGCGCTCTTCGCCGCGGCGATGAGGAAGATGGGCATCAAGCCTGGAGACAGGGTCGTAGGTGAGTCTCCCGTCGTCTGCCCGATTTAATAAAAACAACCGCCAGCTGTCCGTCAAACTGACACCAGGTCAAAGGTCAAGCTTGCTGCAGGCGGTTGACTAGCTGTGAGGTATTTTGTCTAAAATGACTGGATGAACAATGACACAAAGCTTCCTGTTTAGAAGAAAAAAATGTAAGAAATGTTTTTTTTTTCTTCTTGTGAGATTGTGACGTCAGTGTTTGGTGGTAACATTTGAGTGTCACTAGGAAAAGACATACTGGGGGAAGCCCATGCTGAGGTGTCATATTCCAGTTAAACCAGAATACTCAAGTGTTCTTAGTATCACTGTGACGTTTTCAGTATTGTGTCAGTCATAGCATTACGTACTGATTTAATGGTTTTCAGCAGTCTTCAGTAGAGTAGCATTTCCTGTGTTCTGAGTATTACTATAACACTTTGTTTGCCCTTGTCTGATTGGCTGACACATCCCACTCCCTGTTTTTGGCGCTTTAGCAGTTTTATTCACACAGACCTTGTTTGGGTCTTTACGCTTTGTGTCTTTAACACTTTCAAAAAGATGACACCTACTGATCCCTCTCTCTCTCTCTTTCTCTCTCTGTCTCTGTCTCTCTCTCTCTCTCTCTCTCTCTCTCTCTGTCTGTCCCTCTTTCTGTGTCTGTCTCTGTTTCTGTCTGTCTGTCTGTCTGTCTCTCTCTCTCTCTCTCTCTCTGTCTGTCCCTCTCTCTGTGTTTCTGTCTCTCTCTCTCTCTCTCTCTCTCTCTCTCTCTGTCTGTCCCTCTCTCTGTGTCTCTGTCTCTGTCTCTGTCTGTATATCTGTCTCTCTCTCTCTGTCTCTGTCCCTCTCTCTGTGTTTCTGTCTGTCTCTCTCTCTCTCTCTCTCTCTCTCTCTCTCTCTCTCTCTGGGAGCGATGCCATGGTTTTCCTGTGCTGTATACACAGTGCTCTCTGTATAATGCTTAATGTATAATGAGGCTTTTCAGTCCTGTGGCTGTAGCTAATGCACATACACAGTACAAACACACACACACACACACACACTCCATCATGTACTCATCAGGGACCAGACCAGATCTGAGTCCAAACATCCCCCATCTTGTGTTTACCTCTGTCTCATGCTATATTCCAACCTTTTGCCTTTACTCAGGCTCACATGTGGGGAGGAGGGTCAAAGGTAGTGCCCCTAAAAGTGAAATTATGCCTTCATTATAAACCAGACGCATGATCTGCGTGAAAACCACTGAATGCAGTTTAACATTTAACGCCCTCATAACATGTTAAATATTGAAGTACATATATCTATGTTATTCCGGTGCACTCTCATATCATACCTGATAATTACTTAAATCTTAGTTAGCCGAACATTTGAAAAAGGATATTTAGATGAGATGAGATGTTTTATATCTGTATGTATCTATATCTGTGGAATTAATGTATGTAACAGGTGTTACAGTGAGTGTGTTACAGTGGTGTAGGGAGGACTGATTGTGTTGCAGTGTGTTACAGTGGTGTAGGGAGGACTGAGTGTGTTATAGTGTGTTACAGTGTGTTACAGTGTGTTATAGTGGTGTAGGGAGGACTGAGTGTGTTACAGTGTGTTACAGTGTGTTACAGTGTGTTATAGTGGTGTAGGGAGGACTGAGTGTGTTACAGTGTGTTACAGTGTGTTACAGTGTGTTATAGTGGTGTAGGGAGGACTGAGTGTGTTACAGTGTGTTACAGTGTGTTACAGTGGTGTAGGGAGGACTGAGTGTGTTACAGTGTGTTGCAGTGTGTTGCAGTGTGTTGCAGTGTGTTGCAGTGTGTTGCAGTGTGTTGCAGTGTGTTATAGTGGTGTAGGGAGGACTGAGTGTGTTACAGTGTGTTATAGTGGTGTAGGGAGGACTGAGTGTGTTACAGTGTGTTACAGTGTGTTACAGTGTGTTACAGTGTGTTACAGTGGTGTAGGGAGGACTGAGTGTGTTACAGTGTGTTACAGTGTGTTACAGTGTGTTACAGTGTGTTATAGTGGTGTAGGGATGGCTGAATGTGTTAGTGTGTTACAGTGTGTTACAGTGGTGTAGGGAGGACTGAGTGTGTTGCAGTGTGTTGCAGTGTGTTGCAGTGTGTTACAGTGTGTTGCAGTGGTGTAGGGACGACTGA
>NC_044508.1:2584496-2589496 GCF_902362185.1 Chanos chanos | reverse complement strand
AAGAGACTCTGTGTGTGTGTGTGTGTGTGTGTCACTCTATGTGTTGTGTGCATGTCTGTGTGTGTATATTTAATGTGGATTATAATGGGTCTGTGCATTGTGTTTCTATATATATATGTATGTAAATATGTAAGAGATGTGTGTGTGTGTGTGTATCTATCTGTGGATGTTGTATTTTCCATCATCCTTTGTTTCTTCTCCCTCTGAATCGTCTTTTCAGAATCACCATTTTCGGCACGGGTGCAAAGTGGCTGTCTGTTCTGGAGGAGAGGAACCTGAAGCCTGGTGAGTGAGATTCTCTCTGCATCATTTCAACCTCAAAACAAAACCCAATCTGAGCCCATTTAGAGTTTGTCTTTGTTTCATTTTTTGTCTTTTTCAAAAGCTGATCTGCACTGGTCTACGCGACGCTTGGTTTCCTCATTCATTATGGCTGAGAGTGGGTCTGGGAGGAGAGACAGGAGGAGAGTCTCTGAGGCAGAGGACTTGACGAACTCCCAGAGAGAGAAAGAGAGGAAGAGAGAGAGAGAGAGAGAAAGAGAGGAAGAGGAAGAGGGAGAGAGAGAGGAAGAGGAAGAGAGAGAAAGAGAGGAAGAGAGAGAGGGAGAGGGAGAGAAAGAGAGGAAGAGAGAGAGGGAGAGCAAGAGAGGAAGAGGGAGAGAAAGAGAGGAAGAGGGAGGGAGAGAAAGAGAGGAAAAGAGAGAGGGGGGGGTAGAGAGAGAGAGAGATAGATAGTGAGAGGGAGAGAAGGGGTGGGGGGGGCTGGATACCCAGACCCAGATGTGAGATGGCGTTTTCCATTTAAACAGGCAGGTTAGCCGTAATGACAGACCATTATTCACACAGTCTGCTTCAAAAGCCCCCCTCCCACGAGATCACCGACTTCACTCTCTAAACTCTGTTAGAGAGAGAGAGAGAGAGAGAGAGAGATCACCGACTTCACTCTCTAAACTCCGTCCGAGAGAGGGAGAGCAGGCACAGAGGAGGCTAGCGCTGGAGAGAATGAATGCGAGGCGATTTGTGAATGATGGGGAGAGTGAAGGGGATGGTGAGGTGATGCGGTTAAATGAATGAAATGAATTGATGGGATGGAGTTCCTCAGCGGAGACCTCCGGAGTCGGTACGGGTTAGCCTTCATCTCGTTAGCAGGGAATAAACAGATACTCTGCTTTTGTTCCCACCGGGAGGGTAACGGAGTGAGACTGAAATAAAGAACAGACGCAGGAGGGCTAACACAGGGAACAGACGCGCTAAGGCTAACACAGGGAACAAACGGCTGCCCTGGGATCTTCCTGTAGTGTGACAATGAAAAATAGGGCAGTGAAGTCGCAAAGAAACCTTTACCAGAGGTTCAGTTTGACGAAACCTTTACCAGAGGTTCAGTTTGACGAAACCTTTACCAGAGGTTCAGTTTTAATAACACTCTCGTTGGACATGCTGGAGCAGGGAAGGCGTGTGGTGTCTTTTTTTAGTGTCTGTCATCAGGTTGAAGCCTCTCCTCTCCCTGACCGCAGGTCCAGGTTCTACAGCGGCCTGTGTCTCGTTGCTGTCCCTTACTGTTGTGTTCCTCAGGCTTAGGGCAGTGGACGGGGCCGTACGAGGGCAGCCTTTCTGGTCTCAAAGGCAGCTTCAGGAACAGGATGGCGTGTGTGTGTGTGTGTGTGTGTGTGTGTGTGTGTGTGTGTGTGTGTGTGTGTGTGTGTGTGTGTGTGTGTGTGTGTGTGTGTGTGTGTGTCTGGGTGTGTGTGTGTGTCTGGGTGTGTGTGTGTGTGTGCCTGAGGGGGTGCTGGCAGCATATGTTCTTGACAGGAGGGGTTGAGTAAATTTTCATAGGGGTGCTTCCTGGACCTCCCTGGCCCTCTTTGGATGACTGACATTTTCGGCAGACACCTGCTCACTCTGTGGCGCGTAGCCCCCCCCCCCCCCTTCCCCCCTCCCCTTCGTTCATCAGGACCCCAGCAGGGCGGCTGCCTGGCTTGCTGCCTGAATGCATATCATTACTGTATCACGGGCTCGTGTTAGCAGAGAGAAAACACAAGAGGGTTTTTTTTTTTGTTTGTCTGTTTGTCCAAAATCAGTGACTAGGGGAAGCATTTGTCATGAAGCATCCGTTACTCCCAAGGTGTTTGGGAGAGAATTTGGAATTGATGCTTAAACGGAAATTACACTCCTGGAATTTACAGATGTACCTCACATAGATTTAAAGTGAATCAGAATTGCAGGATGTCGATATATTAAAAAAAAATGCATTTGACTTATTGTCTTGTCACAGTTTTAATGCAATCCTATTAATTTCATTGAAAACATGCAAAAATGAGTTGATAATTATTTTGTTTACCTTTTTTAGAAGTTCCAGAAAAGCATAGATTTGTAAATTTTCAATTTAAATTTTAAAGCTTTGAATTGAAATGTTAGTAGAGGTCCTTTGTGGGTGTGATTTGGTCTTCGTGGCCTGAACTGTCTTCTGAATGGTATTCTCTCTCACAGCTAACACACACAACCTCCAGACTCTACACACCATCCTGTCCACGGGGTCCCCTCTGAAACCGCAGAGCTATGAGTACGTTTACAGCTGTATCAAGAGCAATGTTCTCCTGGGTTCCATCTCAGGTGAGCCTGTGCCCGTGCACGCGTGTGTGTATGTGTGTGTGTATGTGTGTGTATGTGTGTGTATGTGTGTGTGACAGACAGGAGAAGGAGGGTTAAAACCGCGTCCAATCTGTTGTCGACCGGTGCCATTGATAACTGTGTGACCTCCCTATTCATCACGGAGCTGCTACCCCCCCCCCCCCCCCCCCCCTCCCCGTCCTGCCGATTCTGCTGCGTCGCCGTGGGGACGACACAGATAAATTAACATTAGAGTCTTTGGTGTGAGGGGCACAGCGTGGCGTTTGCCTGGCCACCTGTGCCCGTCACTGCCTTACCCCCGCCGACCGTGCCAGCCTCTCTCCATATCAGTGCTTGTGTGTCTTCCCCTCACCGACCAGCATCATTGACTAGTAGCCGATATTTCGATGGGTTCGGTTGTTTTTTTTAATTTTTTGGTCTTCTTTTAACTCTGTTAGTTGGCTGGCAGACTGGCTCGTTAGTTTTATTTGCGTTTTTTGAGCATCAGTGAAATCCCTCTTCGTATGAGATTTGGGCCAGTCCTTGGCAGCCTCAGTCAAAGACTTTCTTTAAAATATTCAGACGAGCAGTTTGGATGAAAGTCAGCACTTAACCTTACAGCTGATTGACATTTCAAAACAGCCCCAGTGTTGAGAGCAAAGAGCAGTCAGTCTCTGCCGTCAACCGCAGCCGCCTGTGGAAGAATACAAACCAACACCGAACACCTCTGACAGGATCTCAGAGGGCTTACAGCCAATCAACACCTCGGAAGCCTCATCCGCCCCGCTAGAGTGACGGATCATTCGCGCCAATCGGAAGTCAGCCGTCGCCGTAGAGAATGGGAAGGCAGAGCAGACTCGGTGGCCAGTTTGACCTTGACCTCCGTGCCTGCGGAGGCATATGTGGCAGTCAGTGTGTGTTTGGGCCAGGCTCTGTGGCAAACCGGCCAGCCAGACTCCTGGGCTTTTTGGTCTGTGCACAGTTGGGTGATTTTAACACTTTCACTGCTAAGAAACCAGTGAAGGTAATATACCCCTGCCTGTCTGCCATCTGTCTTCTCCTCTGCGCCTCCCTCTGGTGGGGCCTCCCCAACCGTTTTTTTCATCATCTCCTCCTCTTTCTTTCCTTCTTTTTTTCTTTTTTTCTTCCTTTCTTTCTTACCTGAGCTCCTCTCTCTCTCTGTCTCTTTCTCTCTCTCTGTCTCTCTCTCTCTCTCTCTCTCTCTCTGTCTCTTTCTCTCTGTCTGTCTCTCTCTCTCCTTTTTTTTTTTTTTTTTGTTTTTATTCGCGTGTGCGTCTTCCTTTCTTTGCTCTGCGGCTCGGTGCTTTGGAACATTGATTTTCTCCATCCGTAGCGAGTCAAGCCGCTGCTCTTTCTCTCTCTCTCTCTCTCTCTCTCTCTCTCACGTTATTTATTTATTTATTTATTTATTTTGTCGGCAGGTTTTTGTTTGTGTACCTACTCTGCGTTTGTGATCAGTCGCCATGGTTTTTATTTTTGGAATGCAACACAACCTCACTTCCTCATCTCAGGGTGGGAGGACGTTCAAAGTTTTTTTTTTTTCCCCTCACAAAATCCAGAACATTCATTAGAATGCGAGAGGAGAGAAAGGCGATGTCAGGAGTGCCAACATCTGAACTGCTCCTAAACATCGTGATGAAGGGGAGGGGAGAGAAGACAAAAAAGAACAGAGGGGAAAAAAAAAAAAGCCTGGAACTAAACAGATGTTGAGAGACGGAGGGATTCGGTGCCAGTGCAGCACTCCGGGCTTCCTAAACAGAGGGAAAGGTTAACGTCCTCCCCACGGACTCAATTAATCACACAAAAGAGTCATGCCAGGACGGATGGATGGATGGATGAGTGTGCAGATACATGGAAAATATGAGGATGTTAGGAGCGAGTGAGTAAACTGAGAAGTGCTGTCACGTTGACGTGTCGATGAGTTGTAATATCTGGAACAGAAATGAGACAGAGACAGAAAAACCTGCTTAAATATCAATGTGGTAACGTGACCGTTGTTACCAAAAACCAGTGATGAGACACACACACACACACACAGACACACACACACACACTTAATTCAACCTGTGATGAGACAGATACACACTTGATCATGAAGTGTGTCTGAAATTCCCTTCCATAAAAAAAGAAAAAAAAAGCAAACCCCCCCCATCCCCCCCCCGCCCAAAAATCTGACAACACAAGGGCAAATAGCGTATCCATAGAAACGCATGCGGGATTTTCTGGCAGTCACGTTTGTCATTCCTTAGTAATTCAGCTCTTGTGAGCATTTGGATGCATTAAGTTGAGAGACTTCTGCCTTACGCGCCAGATAAACTCCATTTATCAAATCTGAATTGCGCCTGGATACTCGACCGCTGGAGCACTGACAG
>NC_044508.1:2544496-2579496 GCF_902362185.1 Chanos chanos | reverse complement strand
ATATATATATATATATATATATATATATATATATATCTCAATGTACAATATATAACAGAATAGAATACATTAGAACAGAATATACTGTAATATCATAGTATATAATACAAATGCTTTTGGGAGCATAAATGAAACTCTAAATGTTGAGCATTCCCAAGAACAACCCAGCTTCCGTGGTCTCTATTCTGTAGCACCCCACACAGTGCAGACAACTCTGTGCTAGGCGGGAGGACCCACGCTGGCCTTCCATCCAAGATGGCGGCGTCCCCTTCAGAAATTATATCTACTGATGCGGTCCTCCATATGGCAGCCTCTTCCTCAGTTTAAAGAACACTAGCTCTGGCCTTGAGCAGATGCAAAACACAGTGAAAAGAGAAATTAGATCACTGAAAATAGCAAATGGAGAAAAAGTCTAAGAACTACTAGGGAAATGATCTTTTGACTTACTCTTCTCCTCCTTTGCCTCGTTCGAGTGGCGATCCTGCCCCCCTCTTTGTTCTCTGGATTCACCCGGTAACTCTTTCGAATAGTCTCAGTCGGTCTTTCAGGATGCTAGAGAGAAAAAAAAAGCGGAGGAGAAAGGAAGATTGATTAAAAGTTCGTTTAGAATTCCAAGCACTGCTATGAAACAATCGCGACGATATAGTCTACCAACAAAACACGCTGTCCTACCTTGTCCGTGGATCATATCTGTGCGTGTTGTTTTCAGCATTATGCATGATCCGCACAGCTTCCTGTAGAAGCAAAATTAATACAAGAGTTAAATTCAGCCACATTAAGGGATAAAGCAGATAAAGAAATGTGAACGTATCAGAATGCGCGGCAGTCAAAGACGAAAGCCAGAAGGCTACAGAAATAAACTTACGGAAACAGAGTTATTTCCCGCTCGTCTTCTTTTCTCGGGCAGACTCCTCTTGCGCCTCTTTGATGGGACTCCATCCTGTCCAACCGCCGAATAACATTCTCCATGAACGTTTACTGCTGTTCAGACATCTTCTTAAAAATGCATTTAACGGGGACACCAGTTGTTTGTTTTCGTTCGGACTCGCCGTTGGAAAAACTGGATATTCCCGGCGCACGAGTAGCCTCTACACTCCGCTGTCCGTTCGAAAACTTAAGTGTTCTTTTGCAAGCCATCTCCAAAATGCACACTATCGACAGAATACGGAGTAAAACTTCTGTAATCCTTCAGTGACTCGCTTCTCCTTACCTTACTACAGGTAACCCCTTCTCCAAAGCAAATTTCGCGCTGCAGTTGCACACAATGCTATTGGTTCCTGTCACCCTACGCCATGCACGCACAGAAAACTGATTGGACAGGACTCAACCTTAGATTCTAAGTGGGTGGTTTGAAAACGGGGCGCGTCCTCGTACTGAGGAGAAACATTCCGAACAAACAAGCGAGAATCAACAACAAAAACTCCTATGCCCTGTAAACTTTTTTTTTTTTTAAAGTCCTGTATCCTTTGTCCCGCATCCCTCATACTGAGATAATGTCCCGCATTTTCGCTGGTCGTTTGGTTTTTAACTGTCAGAAATAAAAAATATAGGGATCCATTATTTTACCCGCCCGCACATGAGCATAGTTTCTAATCTATTTAATAGCGCTATGTCAAAAGCAGTGAAAATGCAACATAGGCGAGTTTTTTTAAAAGCTTTGCTTTCACCAAATGGCTGAGAGGAGAGCGTTGAGGGCGGTCATCAAGAGTCTGTGGCGACCGTCAATCAAACTGTGCAGCTGTGGGGCCGACGAATTTCTTTGCTACGTCACAGAAACCAAACTTAGTGAAACTTTACAGATATGAAGATAAACGCTGTCAGCCGACGTCATGGTCAAAAAGTTCTTTTATCCCTTCTGACCATGCTTCTCATCCAATAGAGATTTTGGCTTGATATAAAGATTTGCATTGAAATTGTTTTATTTTATGTAATATTTTATTTTGAGCCTTATTTATTCTTATAGTTGAATTTGGTCAGGGGTTTAACTTGAAAGACTTGAGCTGTATGATGCCTGCTGCTTTGCTTAAGTACAGTTGCCTTTGATGGGCCTGTAATGGCCAATGCATGTTGGATGTCTATCAATACAAGTGTATACAAGTGTTTCTCATACAGTTAGACTGACATTACATCTAAGTTTTACATCATCTCTCAGCATTAGTAACATGTCCCACATTGTCCCACACAAACTTACTACTTGTCCCCCATTTGGTCTGTTTGCATCTGGTCACCCTGTACCTTTGACCCCAAGTAAAGGACAGTTGCATAACCATCAAATATGTAATTAATGAACCTCTCATTTAGACTTTTTTAAAATTATGTTTTCAGTGTGTTTTTGTATGCTCCATTTGAAGTGTCCATTGTAATTTAGCTGCACGACAGAGCAATGATATTAAAGGCTACATGGGCCTACCACTGCTGTATTATAGACCATGCAACACCTAAGAAGTTTGTGTGGTTATCAAAATATCGGCTAAATATTACATATAGGCTAACTGATAGAAAGTTACAGCGAGGAAGGGGGGCAGGCTTCTATACCCAGTCCCACCTAGACCACTGACTGTTATTAGCATTTGAAAGGCCAAGCCATCAGCTAACGACTGTGGTCACGCGGTTGCCTGAAAACTGCCGTCTGACAGCTGTATTCGGACATTTGCGGGAGTTTTCAGGTCCGCATGACAAAGTTCTGCGGGCATCCGAATACCTCCGGAAAACAGCAGGTTTAGCGGAAGTTTACTTCGTCCGGATATTTCCGAATACACCACTTTTCACGCAGTGTGGGTGGTTTAGTATAGATGACTGGGTTTAGTATAGATGACTGGGTGGTTTAGTATAGATGAATGGGTGGTTTAGTATAGATGAATGGGTTTAGTATAGATGAATGGGTTTAGTATAGATGAATGAGGGGTTTAGTATAGATGAATGAGGGGTTTAGTATAGATGACTGGGTTTAGTATAGATGAATGGATGGTTTAGTATAGATGAATGGGTGGTTTAGTATAGATGACTGGGTGGTTTAGTATAGATGAATGGGTGGTTTAGTATAGATGACTGGGTTTAGTATAGATGACTGGGTTTAATATAGATGAATGGGTGGTTTAGTATAGATGACTGGGTTTAGTATAGATGACTGGGTGGTTTAGTATAGATGACTGGGTGGTTTAGTATAGATGAATGGGTGGTTTAGTATAGATGACTGGGTTTAGTATAGATGAATGGGTGGTTTAGTATAGATGAATGGGTGGTTTAGTATAGATGACTGGGTGGTTTAGTATAGATGACTGGGTTTAGTATAGATGACTGGGTGGTTTAGTATAGATGAATGGGTTTAGTATAGATGAATGAGGGGTTTAGTATAGATGAATGAGGGGTTTAGTACAGATGAATGAGGGGTTTAGTATAGATGAATGGGTGGTTTAGTATAGATGAATGGGTGGTTTAGTATAGATGAATGGGTGGTTTAGTATAGATGACTGGGTGGTTTAGTGTGGATGACTGGGTTTAGTATAGATGACTGGGTGGTTTAGTGTGGATGACTGGGTTTAGTATAGATGAATGGGTGGTTTAGTATAGATGAATGGGTTTAGTATAGATGAATGGGTGGTTTAGTATAGATGAATGGGTTTAGTATACATGACTGGGTTTAGTATAGATGAATGGGTGGTTTAGTATAGATGACTGGGTTTAGTATAGATGGATGGGTGGTTTAGTATAGATGACTGGGTTTAGTATAGATGAATGGGTGGTTTAGTATAGATGGATGGGTGGTTTAGTATAGATCACTGGGTTTAGTATAGATGAATGGGTTTAGTATAGATGACTGGGTTTAGTATAGATGAATGGGTGGTTTAGTATAGATGACTGGGTTTAGTATAGATGACTGGGTTTAGTATAGATGACAGTGAATGACCGTAACACAGTTCAGTTTCTTGCGTGCACACAATAAAACCGGCGCTGTTCTTTCTCTCCTTTAACAAACAGTGGAGGCGTTTGAGGAAGTGTCCGACAGCCTTTGCGTTCCCCAGTACAACAGTGACGGGGAGGAACGCGTGATTTTGTTCCTGAAGATGGCGCCCAATCAGAAGTTCTGCCCGGAGCTGGTGTCACGGATACGCAGCGCGATCAGAGTGGCTCTGTCCGCACGCCATGTTCCCGCCCTGCTGCTGGAGACCAAAGACATACCGGTGAGACAGAGAGAGAGAGAGATGGAGGGAGAGAGAGAGAGAGAGAGAGAGTAAGAGAGAGAGAGAGATGGAGAGAGAGAGAGAGATGGAGAGAGAGAGAGAGAGAGGAAAGGGGGGGGGGTGGTTGACAGCCAAAATACTACACCCATTTGTCTGACTGTTTATCTATCTATGTGTTGATCTGTCCATTCTTACTGTTTATCTATCTATGTGTTGATCTGTCTGTTCTTACTCATTTTACTGTCTGTCTGGATAGCTAGGTTGTTACTTACACAAAACACAAGCAATCAGCTGTGTTTTTGTTTGTTTGTTTTTTCTTTTCTTTTTTTACTTCCCCTCCCACACACACAGATGTACCCTGACCTCTGTGTTTCTCTGGTCCTCTCTCTGTAGTACACCATCAGTCACCTCTGTGTTCCTCTGGTCCTCTCTCTGTAGTACACCATCAGTCACCTCTGTGTTCCTCTGGTCCTCTCTCTGTAGTACACCATCAGTCACCTCTGTGTTCCTCTGGTCCTCTCTCTGTAGTACACCATCAGTCACCTCTGTGTTTCTCTGGTCCTCTCTCTGTAGTACACCATCAGTCACCTCTGTGTTTCTCTGCTTCTGTCTCTGTAGTACACCATCAGTCACCTCTGTGTTTCTCTGGTCCTCTCTCTGTAGTACACCATCAGTCACCTCTGTGTTTCTCTGGTCCTCTCTCTGTAGTACACCATCAGTCACCTCTGTGTTTCTCTGGTCCTCTCTCTGTAGTACACCATCAGTCACCTCTGTGTTTCTCTGGTCCTCTCTCTGTAGTACACCATCAGTCACCTCTGTGTTTCTCTGGTTCTCTCTCTGTAGTACACCATCAGTCACCTCTGTGTTTCTCTGGTTCTCTCTCTGTAGTACACCATCAGTCACCTCTGTGTTCCTCTGGTCCTCTCTCTGTAGTACACCATCAGTCACCTCTGTGTTCCTCTGGTCCTCTCTCTGTAGTACACCATCAGTCACCTCTGTGTTTCTCTGGTCCTCTCTCTGTAGTACACCATCAGTCACCTCTGTGTTTCTCTGGTCCTCTCTCTGTAGTACACCATCAGTCACCTCTGTGTTTCTCTGGTCCTCTCTCTGTAGTACACCATCAGTCACCTCTGTGTTTCTCTGGTCCTCTCTCTCTGTAGTACACCATCAGTCACCTCTGTGTTTCTCTGGTTCTCTCTCTGTAGTACACCATCAGTCACCTCTGTGTTTCTCTGGTCCTCTCTCTGTAGTACATCATCAGTCACCTCTGTGTTCCTCTGGTCCTCTCTCTGTAGTACACCATCAGTCACCTCTGTGTTCCTCTGGTCCTCTCTCTGTAGTACACCATCAGTCACCTCTGTGTTTCTCTGGTTTTCTCTCTCTGTAGTACACCATCAGTCACCTCTGTGTTTCTCTGGTCCTCTCTCTCTGTAGTACACCATCAGTCACCTCTGTGTTTCTCTGGTTTTCTCTCTCTGTAGTACACCATCAGTCACCTCTGTGTTTTTCTGGTCCTCTCTCTGTAGTACACCATCAGTCACCTCTGTGTTTCTCTGGTTTTCTCTCTCTGTAGTACACCATCAGTCACCTCTGTGTTCCTCTGGTCCTCTCTCTGTAGTACACCATCAGTCACCTCTGTGTTTCTCTGGTCCTCTCTCTGTAGTACACCATCAGTCACCTCTGTGTTTCTCTGGTCCTCTCTCTGTAGTACACCATCAGTCACCTCTGTGTTCCTCTGGTCCTCTCTCTGTAGTACACCATCAGTCACCTCTGTGTTTCTCTGGTTTTCTCTCTCTGTAGTACACCATCAGTCACCTCTGTGTTTCTCTGGTCCTCTCTCTCTGTAGTACACCATCAGTCACCTCTGTGTTCCTCTGGTCCTCTCTCTGTAGTACACCATCAGTCACCTCTGTGTTTCTCTGGTCCTCTCTCTGTAGTACACCATCAGTCACCTCTGTGTTTCTCTGGTCCTCTCTCTGTAGTACACCATCAGTCACCTCTGTGTTTCTCTGGTCCTCTCTCTCTGTAGTACACCATCAGTCACCTCTGTGTTTCTCTGGTCCTCTCTCTGTAGTACACCATCAGTCACCTCTGTGTTTCTCTGGTTCTCTCTCTGTAGTACACCATCAGTCACCTCTGTGTTTCTCTGGTCCTCTCTCTGTAGTACACCATCAGTCACCTCTGTGTTTCTCTGGTCCTCTCTCTGTAGTACACCATCAGTCACCTCTGTGTTTCTCTGGTCCTCTCTCTGTAGTACACCATCAGTCACCTCTGTGTTTCTCTGGTCCTCTCTCTGTAGTACACCATCAGTCACCTCTGTGTTTCTCTGGTTCTCTCTCTGTAGTACACCATCAGTCACCTCTGTGTTTCTCTGGTTCTCTCTCTGTAGTACACCATCAGTCACCTCTGTGTTTCTCTGGTCCTCTCTCTGTAGTACACCATCAGTCACCTCTGTGTTTCTCTGGTCCTCTCTCTGTAGTACACCATCAGTCACCTCTGTGTTTCTCTGGTCCTCTCTCTGTAGTACACCATCAGTCACCTCTGTGTTTCTCTGGTCCTCTCTCTGTAGTACACCATCAGTCACCTCTGTGTTCCTCTGGTCCTCTCTCTGTAGTACACCATCAGTCACCTCTGTGTTTCTCTGGTCCTCTCTCTGTAGTACACCATCAGTCACCTCTGTGTTTCTCTGGTCCTCTCTCTGTAGTACACCATCAGTCACCTCTGTGTTTCTCTGGTCCTCTCTCTGTAGTACACCATCAGTGGGAAGAAGGTGGAGGTGGCAGTGAAGCAGATCATCGCTGGACGTGAGGTGACCCAACGCGGCGCTTTCTCCAACCCTGACTCTCTTGACCTTTACCGGAATATTCCGGAACTCCAGAACTTCTGAAGAACCCATCCAGGCTGGGTAACTGGGATTACTGGGAGGCTGAACTCTAATGTTTTAACTTTTTAAATTGTTTTTTTTTCCTCTTCCGGAGCTCTCCTTGTTTTCTGGAAGTTGTGTAATGGTGCAGCTTTATGGAATTTTATTGGAATTTCCATCACGGAAGAGGGATTAGCTGCTGAATCTACTGGACATTTGTACTGGTTCCTCTGGGAGATACTGGTTCCGCTAGGTGAAACTGGTTTCAGAACTTCTGAAACAAAGCTAATCAGCTGAAGGGCATGGTCTTGACCTTTCTCTCTGATTTAGTTTTCTAGTACTTATCATGAATTTCTGACTTTTCTCTAACTTTACATTTAAATGAAATAGTCTATTCATCTGAAAAAACATACACACCTGTTACTAACTCTGTGTGTATGTGTGTGCGTGTGTGTGTGTACGCGTGTGTATGTGACCTCGTGGGCGTGACGTCACACAGTTCGGGGCTATGTCTTCCATGCGTCTGATTGGCTCTCTGCTCTGTGTGTGGAGCAGTTGAGTTTGGAGCGGAGGGATTAGATGCTTCATTACTTGCATTAACAGAGAGTTGGACCTCTCAGGTTCCAGAGGACTGACACTGGTCTTAGTGGACCCGATGGATTCTGTTAAACACTGTGCTGTCGTACTGGGACAGATATGTGATCCTACATCTGTTTTCTTCTTCCTCTTCCTCTTCTTCTTCTTTAGAGCAAAACAGTCATTTTCTCACAAAGTAGAGAAAGAGAGTGACCGAGATCTTGGACTGTCTTAGATTTTTGTATAAATAAAGTTAATCTAATAAATTACACCCTGGATGACTGTTAATGGCGTAGAAACAAGCGTGCATTCGGACACACACACACACACACTCACACACACACACACACACACACACACACACACACACACACACACACAATAAGAGTGAAATAAGTTGAACTGACTGTGACTGACTTCATAGTTCTCTTGGTTGTTATCTAGGCGTCGTATTGCTTGAGACAGGCTTGAATTAGCCTCTCAAAGAAAGTGTCGTGTACAGTTTTATTCATATATTTACCTAATTTACTTACACAACAAAAACAACCAATCAGGACACTGGTAATGCTGTAACTACAGTGTGTTGGATGATTTTGACAGCACTTAACCAGTGCACTTCATCATCAAACAGGTTAAACAGCTAAAATATCCTCACTAAACTTCCTCTGTTGTATATACATCTCTCTCTCTGATCTCTAAAACACTCGTCATCTTCTCGCCGACGCGTTTTAACGGTACGCTACCGAAGAATTCCAGTTTGTTCGTTTTTTTCCCTGTTCTCTCGGTACATTACTTGATGCGTGAAGTTGACATGTAAATTTTAGCTTGCTACAGTTGTTGCCAGGTTCGTTCGGCGAGCGTCACAGTCACTTTGACTTCGAGTCACGTCGTTGCCATGGTTTCGGGCTGCCAGGCCTCATTGGTGCTGCTTGACCTCTCAGACAGAGGGCTGGTCATTTGATGGAAAGGGAAGATTTTCTGAGTGTTGGGTTAAGAGGGAACCAGAGAGGGGAGAATATATGTCTCTCCTTCTCTCCCTCTCTCACTCTCTTTCTCTCCCTCTCTCTTTCACTCTCTCTCTCTCTCTCTCTCTCTTCCTCTCTCCTTCTCTCCCTGTCTCACTCTCTTTCTCTCCCTCTCTCTTTCACTCTCTCTCTCTCTCTTCCTCTCTCCTTCTCTCCCTGTCTCACTCTCTCTTTCCACCTCTCTCTCTTCCTCTCTCCCTCTCTCTTCCTCTCCCTCTTTCTCTTTCTCATTCTCTCCTTCTCTCTCTCTCTCTCTCTCTCTCTCTCTCTCTCTCTCTCTCTCTCTCTCTCTCTCTCTCTCTCTCTGAGTCAAACATTCCTTGGAGATTTATTTTTTCTTTCTTTCTTTCTTTCTTTCTTTCTTTCTTTCTTTCTTTCTTTCTTTCTGTCTGTCTCTCTTTCTGTCTGTCTCTCTGTCTGTCTGTCTGTCTCTCTGTCTGTCTGTCTGTCTCTCTGTCTGTCTGTCTGTCTGTCTGTCTGTCTTTCTTTCTTTCTGTCTTTCTTTCTTTCTTTAAAGGAACACAGGAAAAGGGAGATGCTGATGTTAGACTGTGTGAGAATCTTCTCTAACGTGCTGTGTTTACATTCATCTACATGTCTCGCAAATTCAACTTACAGTGAAAGTTGCTGTTCTGCTCTGTAATCTGTGATGGTTTTTATTTCATTTTTTGGCTTTTTCATAATTGTATTGCACTGTGGCTGAATGTGACAGATACTTTTAAGAGTAAATATATATAAATATATATTTATAGACATGCCGTTAATATCTGACTGTGTCAAATAGTCTCTCTACCAATCATACTGGATGTAGAACAAATGCATATTCTATAATGTGTAATACTTGAATAAACATAAGTCTAACATCTGAAGTCGGAGACTGCTTTGTTTTGGCATCGTTGCTTTTGATGTTGTGTTCTTTCATTGTGCTATTCTGCTCCAATTTGCATTCACAGGCCAACACAATGTCATTTACTCTCTACATTTACAATTCACATCTCAGTTGATATTGGGAGATAGAGTTTGTTGTTCGTATGCTGTGCGTGATGTGAGTGCGTGATGTGAGTGCGTGATGTGAGTGAGAGCGTTATATGAGTATGTGAGTGAGAGCGTGATGTGAGTGAGAGTGTTATATGAGTATGTGAGTGAGAGCGTGATGTGAGTGATGTATGTGAGTGAGAGCATGATGTGAGTGAGAGCGTTATATGAGTATGTGAGTGAGAGTGTGATGTGAGTGAGAGTGTTATATGAGTATGTGAGAGAGAGCGTGATGTGAGTGATGTATGTGAGTGAGAGCGTGATGTGCATGATGTGAGCGAGTGAGTGCATGAGTGAGTGAGTGATGTGTGTGATGTATGTGAGTGAGAGCGGGATGTGAGTGAGTGAGTGGAGTGAGTGTTGTGTATGTGAGTGGAGTGAGTGATGTGCATGATGTGAGCGAGTGAGTGCGTGATGTGAGCGAGTGAGTGAGTGCATGAGTGAGTGAGTGATGTGTGTGATGTATGTGAGTGAGAGCGGGATGTGAGTGAGTGAGTGCATGAGTGAGTGAGTGATGTGTGTGATGTATGTGAGTGAGAGCGGGATGTGAGTGAGTGAGTGGAGTGAGTGATGTGAGTGAGTGATGTGAGTGCGTGAGTGAGTGAGTGGCCTAATGAAAAAGCCCTTTGCAACCAAAAAATTTCCCCAAACTGATAAAGACAGAACAGCACTTGAGCTCCTTGTCTCATTTTACAAGTAAAGTTCATAAAATGTTAAAGTACTCATCTCTCCAATACGCAACCCCTCCTCTCCCCCGTTTTAGAGTAATGATGGATGAAAAAGTCATTTGTTGAGGAGTAAGGACAGGGAGAACTCCCCGAACAGCCTGAGCGATCTCCATATGGATGAAGTTGTTTAGATCAAAAACGTGACCAGACACACTGGCAACTTCAGCTTTTTTCTTCTCCATGGGGGGTAGAGAGAGGAACAAGTGGTACTGGGGAGGGGGGAAAAGGGGGTGGGGGTCAGACGTGTGAGGAGCAAAGAGTTATCTCCTGAGCTAACGGCAGCCGTCTGATTGAAACGTACGAACGTGCCTTCCGCCAAATTGCCTGCGCTTAACGTGTAATCTCCGTTTGACGACTGCTCACCGCGTGTGTTCGTTTGGCATGGGTGCGGGTGCATACTGGGGAAAAAAACCCAAAAACCACTCACAGTCGTCTTGAAAATGAATGGGGCCCACAGACAGATGGTCTTCAGGACCATGACAGAGGGGGAGAGATGGGAAATTTCCTCCGTTTGCACTGCGTTCGCATCCACACGTCAAATCGCACATGATCAGATGCCGTCCTCTGTAATAGGACGTCCAAACGCGCACACACACGCAGAGAAGCCCTGAGACGTGTGCTGTTTACGAGTATCTCATCTGAACACTGGGTGTGATGGATTATAGGGGTGATCTGTGAGAAGTACCAACTTTCTCCTTCTTTTCCTGCAAACGCAGAGACAAAGGGCTATAAATCATATTAATGGGGACTCAGACTCAATTAAGACATACAGAGTAGATTTTTGAATGAAGATAGATTTCACAGTGTTTTGATTCATTAATTACATCACCACGTCTTGACTGATGACATCACTAAGCCTTGACTGATGACATCACAGTAGCTGTAGGATCTTAATGGCTTAAGCTTCTGTCCTGGGTTACACTCATAAATATTCATGTCAGCTGTTTGTGGGTTAGACTCTTTGTGTGTGAGACAGAGAGAGAGAGAGAGAGAGAGAGAGCGAGCGCACTGGTATGCTTGACAGATGTGTAAATTGTATATACGTTAATTCTAGAGTGAGTTCTGTTGTGTGTGTGTGTATGTGCATAAGATGTGTGAATTACATTTGAATGATATTACAGCTACAATTATAACTGCAATAAACTGTGAGTGTATGTATTGGAGAGAGAGTGAGAGCGTATGTGTATGTGTGTGTATACGTGTATGTATGTGCATGTGTTTGTGTGTGTGTGTGTATCAGTGAGAGACGAAGAGAGTGTACCTGTGAGACAGTGAGAACATATGTGTGTGCATGTGTATATGTGAGTGTGAGTGCGTGTGTGTGTGTGTCAGTGAGAGAGAGGAGAGAGAGAGAAGAGGAGCATTAGTTTGTATGTACATGTGTGAGAGAGAGAGAGATGAAGAATGAAAGTACATGTGTGTGTAAATGAGAAAGAGAGAGACAGTGGAAGTACGTGTGTGTGTGTTAGTGAGTATGTGTGTGTGTGTGTGTGTGGTGACCTGGTGACAGTGACAGAGAGCATACACTCGTGATTTAATTATGTGGCATAAAAAAGTGGAGGAAGTTCCATTTTACGGCCCATCCTCTCTACACAACAAGATCATAACTGTTTCCACGGCGATCCATCCTCTAACCCCGCCCCAAACATTTGAACAGAGGGTAGCAGGAGGAAGCAGGTTCCTCGGATGACGTGGGCTTTGGGGCGGCGTTTGAGATGGGCGGGAAATGAAGCCGTCTTTTAAAAACAGAACAGTGATGCTTGTCTATTTAGCCCTGACACTGTGTGTAAATCCAAACCAACAGCTCACCGAAAAGTTTTTCAAACCTTAGAGAGGAGAGTTTTTTGTCCTTTTTCTTTGTCTAGAGAGAAATGACACACTCTGATGTTTTTTTGATGTCTAAAATAACACAGAAATTACAGAGAGGGGAAAAAGAACAGTATGAAAAATTGTAGCCGTGAAAACAGTAATCTAACACTGTGTGACTTTCTCAGACATACAGTGAAAACAGTAATCTAACACTGTATGACTTTCTCAGACATACAGTGTTGTGTGTAGAGATGGCTTTTGATCAGAGTGATCTCTGAGCAGTGGATCTGGCCTCACACACACACACGCACACACACACACGCACGCACGCGCGTTTGAAACACTGCTGTCAGTAGGTCAGAATACCTGATGGACTCTGCTTTGAGCCACCACAGTGGATGGACTGTAAGTGCCATTTACTAACACTGTCAGAAAACCCGTTCAAAACCAGCCACACATACCAGTCAGTGTTCGACCATGAGTCACTGACCGGTTGCAGATAGACCCCTCTGAATGTCCCTGCTGATCTCTTTGGGTTTTATCAATGTCATTTGTTTGACCCCCCCCCCCCCCCCCCCGTGTTTCTCTATGAGGTATCAGGTTGGACTGATGGTTTGAGTATAGCCCTAGACAGATGACGAGAGGAGGGATGACTCTTTCCGTCTGTCTGTCTGTCTGTCTGTTTTCTCTCTCTCTCTATCTCTCTCTCTCTCTCTCTCTCTCTGTCTCTCTCCGTCTCTCTCTGTGTCTGTCTCTGTGTTCATGCAGTAATTAGAGAGCTGTTGACCTGGCCTGGGGGTGGTTTGTTGGTCTGCCAAACTGGGCAGTGCTGGATAATTAGGAGGGGACCCCACAGGTTCCTGTTCCGAACAGTGTTATGTGTTGTACATAATAAACCAGGTGAGAAACAATGTAGCCACAGTACAGTACTATAATGTTACAATATCACTGTATTACAGTACCATGTTACACTATCACTGTATTACAGTACTATAATGTTACAATATCACTGTATTACAGTACCATGTTACACTATCACTGTATTACAGTACTATAATGTTACAATATCACTGTATTACAGTACTATAATGTTACAATATCACTGTATTACAGTACCATGTTACACTATCACTGTATTACAGTACTACAATGTTACAATATCACTGTATTACAGTACTATAATATTACAATATCACTGTATTACAGTACCATAGTGTTATAATATCACTGTATTACAGTACCATAATATTACAATATCACTGTATTACAGTACTATAATTTTACAATATCACTGTATTACAGTACTATAATATTACAATATCACTGTATTACAGTACCATAATGTTACAATATCAGTGTATTACAGTACCATAGTGTTATACTATCACTGTATTACAGTACTATAATGTTATAATATCACTGTATTACAGTACTATAATATTACAATATCACTGTATTACAGTACCATAGTGTTACAATATCACTGTATTACAGTACTATAATATTACAATATCACTGTATTACAGTACTATAATGTTACAATATCACTGTATTACAGTACCATAGTGTTACAATATCACTGTATTACAGTACCATAGTGTTACAATATCACTTTATTACAGTACTATAATATTACAATATCACTGTATTACAGTACCACAGTGTTATAATATCACTGTATTACAGTACTATAATAGTACAATATCACTGTATTACAGTACCATAGTGTTACAATATCACTGTACTACAGTACTATAATATTACAATATCACTGTATTACAATACCATAATGTTACAATATCACTGTATTACAGTACCACAGTGTTATAATATCACTGTATTACAGTACTATAATATTACAATATCACTGTATTACAGTACTATAATGTTATAATATCACTGTATTACAGTACCGTAATGTTACAATACCACTGTATTACATAATGTTACAATATCACTTTATTACAGTACTATAATGTTACAATATCACTGTATTACAGTACTATAATGTTATAATATCACTGTATTACAGTATCATAATGTTACAATATCACTCTATTACAGTACTATAATGTTATAATATCACAGGCAGTCTGTCAGTAACACAGTCTGTCAGTAATACAGTCAGTAACACAGGCAGTCTGTCAGTAATACAGTCAGTAACACAGGCAGTCTGTCAGTAATACAGTCTGTCAGTAATACAGTCTGTCAGTAATGCAGTCAGTAACTCAGGCAGTCTGTCAGTAATACAGTCTGTCAGTAATACAGTCTGTCAGTAACACAGTTTGTCAGTAATACAGTCAGTAACACAGGCAGTCTGTCAGTAATACAGTCTGTCAGTAATACAGTCTGTCAGTAATACAGTCAGTCAGTGTGTGGCAGTAGAGGGAAAAGCAGGTGAAACAGCTGAAATGAATAATGCAGCAAATACATTCTGAATATGTTTCTTAACAAACTAAACCCTTACATTAGCCCAGAGAAGAACATAAACAGACAATATAAATGCATGCTGCGTCTTTTGGAGGTGACAGAACCCCATACACACATCCAGTAATCTTGGGGGAGCACAGATTTAAAAGAAAAAAAAAAAAGGAAGAGAAAAAGTTGTTTTGAGGCATGACACCTCCTCTCTGTCTCTAACAGCAGAGACCCGTGTCCTCCAGGCTTAGCTGTTCCAGGCATCGCTGCTGCAGCGTTAAAACATTAACATTAATCAGACTCCCTCAGGGACCCGCGCTAAAGTAACACACAACCCGCTCCACACATTTTCACTGGTCATTGTATATGCAGTTTTTTTTTTTAAGTTTATTTTAGACCCCCCCCCCCCTTCTTTTTCAGGGGGAATATTAAAAAAAAACAAACCTGCCAACACTTGTATCTGGGAATTGGGGGAAGCACAAATCCTCTTTGCATTTGTTAGGAGGGTTCCTGGCAGCGTAATCCGGCCCCGGAGAGAGAAAGGTGTGCCAGGCCGGGCGGAAGGTTGGGAGGGAGGGGGGTCGCTGGCCCAGACTCGACGAGCAAGCCAAGGTCAGGCTATCACCCAGGGAAAAACAGATACCAAATCACATCACAGAGGGAGGAGGGACAGAGAGAGAGAGAGAGAGAGAGAGAGAGAGAGAGAGAACCAGTTGCAGAGAGAGGATGTTTTCGATACAAGTGTTGTAATATGTGAGAATAGAATAAAGGAGGTTGAGGGAAGGGGGGGAGAGAAAATGTGCACATTTGCATGAAATTGAAAACGGGGCCCGAAAAACTGCAAAACACATCGTGTTTCCACAATGCGATCCTGCATGCAAATATAAGGTCAGGCCACACTGAGGAAACGTATGGAACGAGAGAGAGAGAGAGAGAGAGAGAGAGAGCAATTCAATACCGTGGAAATATTTCAGCGCATCAATTCAAAACTTGAGAATGGATGAGAGGCAGGAAACAAATCATGTTACCTGAAGCTATTACAGGCAAATAAAATACCTCCTGACAGGCGTTTTGTGTTTCAAAGCACATCCATCGCTGCATCCCTTCAAAGTTTTATTAGAAGGAAGAGTATCTATTCTGTCTTTCATACATGAGATAACAAGGAAACGTCAAATGCATCTTCAGCCAAAGGTTTTTTGGTTATATTGAACATCAGCGGGAACGTTCTCGAATTGCCAAAAAATGTGTTTGTTTTTTTTACCGACTTGATTCAGAGGTTTGTTTTATCTCTGTCACCTATTTGTCTGTTGTCTTTGAAACACAATGTGGAAAGCCCTGTCTTTGTTTACGCTCGGGCTGTAAAGCAGGCTATAACGTGAGGAGAGAGAGGCCTGCGATTGGCTCGCGCTGCCAGGAGATGACAAGGCCCGGTGACTGTGGCACCTCTCCTATCGCGGCATGTGATTACGTTTACACGTTTTTACACTCCGGCGTCGACTCCGCTTTGTTTCGAGGGGACCAATCGGAAAGCGTCATCGTTGGCAGGGAGACTTAGGAAGTCTGCACGTTTGCTAATTCCTGCCTGCGTTTGAATGATAAGGCTCTCCTTAACCTGACGAGAATACACGGTCCAGTTTGCTGCGAAACCTTTGTTGTTGTTTTTATTCTGTCTTTATAAGCGGGTTTTTTGAGCAAGGGGCCTCGTGACGTACGTGGAACAGAAGAGAAAACCGTGCGTCTTTTCCGCCCGGTAATTTCTGCCGCGTTGGGTTCTGCAGGAAGGTGCTGCGGAATAAAGGGGGAGCCAGGCGGCAAAGGCTGATGTGCCTCCTGCATCCTGATGTTCCAACCGCATTCAGCCCAAAAGCAAATTCAGGGGACAACCAAAAAAAAAACAAAAAAAAACAAAAACAACAACTGTTGGGTAAACAGCAGGGCTGTAGACAGGTGTATCTTACAGGCCAAAGCCCGTGACCAGCTCTAGATGTGATTTTGATTGAGTTTTTAACAGGAAGACGAGAGGAAGTCTGAAGGCTTATGGAGCAGCTTGTTTCTGCCTCTCTCCTTCTCTCTCTCTCTCTCTCTCTCGCTCTCTCTCTCTCTCTCTCTCTCTCCTTCTCTCTCTCTCTCTCTTTCTATATATATATATATGAAAACTTAGATCAATATAAAATGTCCATGTGACCGCTTCACACTGGCTCACACGGACAAAAACCCCCCAAAACACAGAGATTTAAGATGGATTTTTCAGGAAGGAACACAGGCCTCCATTGTCTCTCTCTCTCTCTCTCTCTCTCACATACACACACACAAACACACACATACTGCACAGTGGCAGGGACGACAAGACAAGAAGGCAGCGTTTAATTTTGTCAAAGTAAGCAAACTTTGCAGTTAGGGTCAGGATTTGCCCACCTCTCTCCCTCAGTGGGAAAAATCAGTGGAGGCAGGGCCGTAATGAAGACGCGGTAGGATTTACACCCTGGATCATATCTGGAATAATGAATCTCCCAGAGGAACATTCGGCTTTTTCCACTGTATAAAAATAAAAGCCATTACGCAACCCTCGCCTCTCAGCCGTGCTGCGGGCATCTTTACTGATGGATCTATCAGCTCCCCTTCCCGGCATCAGCTCCAAAACCACGCACGGGAACGCTTCCCCTAAAAAAAAAAAAAAAAGGTGGAAAAGTTTTTAATTACTCTTAAAATAGTCAGGAGGTTCAAGGACAGGGGGAGGGCTTGGTTTTCTTGCTGTTTAATTCAGAGGTATGAAATTAATTCAGAGGTATGAAATTCACCTGATTCGCCTGATCGTTTTTATTTTTTCATTCTTTTCCGTTTGTTTTTTTTTTTGTTGAGTAAATTGGCTGTGCACAGGAAATGAATGAGCTTGAATTCAGGGCTGAATAAATTGAGCTTACGTGGTAGAAAATGTTTCTATCAGGCAGCTCAGAATTTGAATTGGGAAGGATATTTTGGTGACGGTGAACAAACAATTGTGTGTGTGTGTGTGTCTGTGTCTGTGTGTCTGTGTGTGTGTGTGTGTGTGTGTGAGATTCTCTTTAAGAATATTTGTGTGTGTGTGTGTGTGTGTGTGTGTGTGTGTGTGTGTGTGTGTGTGTGTGCACGAATACTTTCATGGAGATTTCGAGCATTGTGATTTTTTTTTTGATTGATTTGAGTTCTTGTTAATCAAACGCATCGAAAGATGTTCTCTGACATTCTGACTTTCTGTATGTGTTTGTGTGTGTGTGAGAGAGAGATGTTGATCTGTCAATTATTTGAACCACAAAAATGTTTCATCACACCCCCCACCCCCCTCCAGAAACAAGACTGTTGTGCTCAGGTGAAGATGACCCAGATTGGATGAGCTGTTGACTTGATTGGTTCACAACCACAAGCATAACTTTGTACTTGCTTATCAAAAGGCCAACCAACCGACTGTTGACTCGTGATGAAAAACAACAAAAAAAAAACCCTACACAACAACAACAATAACAGAAACCAGTGCAGGGATAAGACGCACAGACACACAGAGAATAAAAGGATGGATTAGACACCTACGTTTTTTGGTAAAAAAAAAAAAAGTGGTAATGATTCTGTTGAATGACAAAAAAAAACCAAAAAAAACAACTTTGACATGGGAAGTAACAGTTTGTAGTTGCTCTGGATAAGAGCGTCCACTAAAAGAGGAACCTGGAGAGGGAAAACAGAGGGGGCGGAGACTGAATAGCATTAGACTCCGCCCTGAAACTCCCAAACGCATTTCTCTCTTTCAGGATCGTTTCTGGACATATTTGTATTCCGAGTCAGCTAAGAAAAAAAAAAAAAAGCACCTCAAAAGAAAGATTACACAATTTTTCATCTTTTCTCCATGTCATGTTTAAAACTCTGCCTCCTGCTCCTCCCTCTGTTTCTGGTTGTGGAGATGCCAATATTTTGAATATTGAAACTCATCCATCAAAGCCGGTGAGACGCATCAAATCTGTTATTTACGGAGCTGTTTTAAGGTAAGGATATGATTGTGAAAAGATTCAATATCACATAGCCTCTCTCAGTCCCTCCTAGACTGCAGCGTCTCTCTTCCTGTACCAACCCCCCCCCACCCCCCAAAAAAAGACAAACAATCAAACTGTATGCTCTCTACCCAACTGGGAGCATCTTTAGATGAGGATTATGCCATTAGGTATGTGCCTGTGCAAACAGTGCCGACACCCACTTATGAATATTCATGAAAATCTGCCGCACGCTGGGATATGTATCCAAAAAACCAACAGTCATGTCAGAAAAATACATACATTTCCCCTTTTTACCGGGGATGTCAGGGCAGGGCATGCGACTGTGTGTATGCATGTTACCAAAGAGACTGAAAACTAAGTGTGTGTGGTTTTTCAACTCTCTGTATGTGTGTGTGTGTGTGTGTACATATCTATGTTTGTGTGTGTGTGTGTGTGTGTGTATGCTTGTGAGTGTGTGCGTTTGTTTGTGTGTGTGTGCGCGCATATGTTTGTGTGCCTGTGAGTGTGTGCATATATTTGTGTGTGTGTGTGTGTGTGTGTGTGTCTGTGTGTGTGTGTGTGTGTGTGTGTGTGTGTGTGTTTGGTTTGCGTATGATCCCTTAAATCCTGGTGTGTGGTGTTTGTGAAGGAGGGATGCATGCTTTCCAAACCTGCCTCAGAAACATTTGGTGGCGTCCTGGCTCTGCTCTCCGTCAGACAAGGCGGCTTAAATGGTTTTTACCTGGCTTAACAGCACAATCTGCAGAGCAAGTGGGACTCTGGGCACAGCCTGGCATGGTTGACTTGTATACAGCACAGAGAGGGTGCTGTCAAACATCACTTTTTTTTAACAGGTAGTTTCACAAAACATGGATAAGGAGGAACTGGACCAGATTCTAATTCACCTCGCAACCTGGTCCTGTACGTCAAACAGGTCACAGCCTGGAAATGTTCGTGTGCGTGTATGTAGCTATGGAGACTGTTATCCGAAGACAAAGGCTTATAACAGAATCGTGTGAGCGACTGCTTTTCTTATTGTGTGTATTCTGAAGCCAAATATTGGTGAGATGCCCCAAAGAAACAGAAAACGTCTTTGAGAATCTTGAAGTGAGCACGTTCCACACATCTTATTTAAAATGCGTGTTCTTAACTTGGTCACATTTTACAGAACGTCATTTAATCAAACACTGAAGATTATCTTCTACCCCACCCCCTCCCTTTCTCCTAATGAAACACACCCAGTCACCCATGATCTAGTAAGTTACCAGCTCACGGTGCCGTCACAGCTGTTAAGGTGAGAGAGGCCTGAACATGTGTCTTCCATCGTATCTGAAACCAGCCACACATTTTCACACACCTACATCACTTGGAAAATGTCACCAAACTAGACAAAGCACTTGGAAAAACCATGAAGGTCTACCGTCAGGTTGAGGGTGACCTGTCCATCGGTCACAGTCACTAAGTGACAGAGGGGACCCTGGAAGACACACCCAGCTATGGCTACATCACCTTACTGAGTTCTAAAGCACCTCTGGGGAGAGCCAGACTACATATCCCAGAGCGCACCTCTTTCCCAGGAGAACTGGGTACAGCACACAGGAGGTTAAGTTAGGTCAAGTGTTTGATGGACTCGCTGTTTCTTACTTCTTTAGATTTTGTTCAAGACCATTCCTGATTGGTTATTTGGATCCTGTTATGCATACAGAACAATGTGGGATGTCCAAAATTGTACAAAAATTATTATTATTATTGTTATTATTATTATTATTATTATTATTATTATTATTGTTATTATTATTATTACTATTATGTTTGGTTATCACAACTCTTCCTTGAGTTGGTTGTTCCTCTGGGTCTGCTGGGTGCAGGATCTTATGATGGACATATACACATATACATTATTATTATTATTATTATGAAGATGATGATTATTATTATCATTATTATTAATTTTTTCTTATCCAATCTTGAGTTTGTATTTGATCATAAAATAGATGTGGTTTTTATGATATTGTTCATAAACACAAAGGACATGATCTCAGGCTCCTCAGGGCCTTGAGACAGTAAGTGTCTGGTTTGTGCCTGATCAGGGGAGAGACTGCCCCAGCGATGCCCAGGCTCCGTGATCTTTTCCCGGGGTTGGCCGCCGTGACAGGGGCCCACTCTCGTGGGGGTGGGGAGGGGGGGGTGTGTGTTGGTGGGTTCTGGAGGGTGCCCGCTGCACCCATGCCTTGCCCAGGGTCCATGAGTATAATAACGCTGGGTGAAGTGTGTTCCATCTGCTCATGGGCATGTGCCACGTAGGGCATTGTACCAGATGGCACAGACAATGCCATCTGATCCACTGGAGTGTGGATAAACACAGATCTCTCTCTCTCCATCACTTCTCTCTTCCCCCTTTTTTTTCTGTCCCTCGCTCCCTCCATGGTCCTTATTGTTTTTCTCTCTGTTTCTTGCTCCGTCTGTCTCTCTCTGCCCCTCTGTCTCTCTCTCGCCTCTCCGTCTCTCCAGCCGTGATCGGAACATCTGGAGGACGGGATCTCGTTAACGCTGCCCTCCGTCGTGCTGTGACGTGGCTAACCAGCTCCTCGTTAATTAACGTTGCTCTACCCGGGGTTCCGGCAGATCGGACGCGCTGGCGCCGACATCGCGGCGAGGTGCCCGTTCGCGTCCCGCGTTCGCTAGCGAAGACGGTATCGGTTACACCTTTGCTCTTTTCTGCTTTTTCTTCGCTTTAAAAAAAAATTGCAAAAGACAGACCGTCTGACTTCACACTGCAGTTAAGACCAGTTTTAACTTTTTTTTTTTTCCTTTGCAGGTCCTGCCAAATTTCAGAAACGCTTTTGTGGCCTCACTGTCTGTCACGCTACGAGCTAACTTCAAAAAGCACGCGAGTAATTTCAATATATGGAAAAAAAAAAACCGTCTTTGAACGCGGAGGGAGTTTTTTGTTAATGTGGACTGTCACGGTGTGGCTAGGTGCTTCACTCTGCCGTATGACCCTGAGGAGAAACCACACTGCATTTCCACACCCTGTCGAAACATCCCCAGGGCACAGACAGACGTTTCACATAGAGTGAACAAAATAAACTGAGCTCCAACTAATGTCTTATTAAAAAACCTGACAAGCACTGTCCTTCAAACACACACACACACACACACACACGCATGCACACACACACACACACATACATGCTAACACACACATACATACATAAGGTGTAATAATGTGTATTTCTGTGACATTTTCCGGCTGTTTTTTGGGAGAAAAATGAGGCACACTTTGACGGGAGCTTTGACTGCAGTTTGTGAGGGTACGCTGTGTTTTTACAGAACTGCAGAGAGTGATTCATGTATATCAGATGAGACACAAATGCAATATATTCAAGGCATCAAGAGACCTACTGTTCACACAGGGAAAAGTACAGAGAGAGAGAGGTATTTGCCGTCTGAGTCAAGACAGGGTGAGAGAGAGAGAGAGAGAGAGAGAGGTATGTGCTGTTTGAGTGGAGACAGGGTGAGAGAGAGGTATTTGCCGTCTGAGTCAAGACAGGGTGACAGAGAGAGAGAGAGAGAGACAGAGAGAGAAACACCTGACTGAAAGAGGCAGAGAGAAAAATGAGAAATTGTGTTTTGTGTGTGTGCGTGTGTATGTGGTGTGTGTGTGTGCGTGCGTGCGTGTGTGCATGTGCGTGCGTGTGTGTGTGCGTGTTAAACCACAGGGAAATTTGGGGGTTTTAATGTGCACGCGCCGCCGTTGACTCCGCCAATAATTAGCACTCAGCTGAGCCATCTGTCTCAACATTTGGGCGTTTATTAAAACTCTCATATATTATCGTTCATTATCGCAATTATTTCCTATCTGATTTGGAAACGAGTTCCTTTCTGGTCGTCCAACAGGAAGAACAAGTTCTGGCCGGGTGCTTCGGGTCTTTGGTTAACGATCAATTATGGTTTGTGTCGAGCGTTTGCCACGTGCTTCAAACACGGTTGTGTTGACCGCACTGCTGTCGGAAATACGCTTCGGTATTTTCATCATGTATCGTTCAAATGATAAAAATAAGCCTGTGAACAGCAGATGGAGTTTGGGTATTGCTGTGTATGTGTATGTGTATGTGTGTGTGTGTGTGTGTGTGTATGTGTGTGTGTAATATAATGGACAGAGTTATGGATGAGTGTCAGTCAGAGTGGAGGGACAGAACGGTGTGTGGAGAAGAGGAAGAAAAAGATGAAGAAGAAGAAGACAGAAGAAAAAAAAAAGCAAAACTGGTAATCAAATCAGGGGCCACCCCAGATAAATTCACTGCAATTAGTTCCATCACTGTAGGTGCTTTGAGCAAGAGGGAGGCATCTGTGGTGAGAGAATCGAAACTGAAAATTTAAGAAGATAATTATAATCAGCAATAATTAAGTGATAGACAGAACTGAGGGATGGACTCCATACAATGCCCAGGTCCACTGAACACCAGGGAGGGCAGGCTTTTAAAGAGAGAGAGAGAGAGAGAGAGAGAGAGAGAGTGGTAATAGTGGTTTCTCACTCACTCACTCTTACTCACACACACACACACACACACACACACACTCTTCACTCACTCACTCTCACACACACTCACACACACTCTCTCTCTCTCTCTCTGTAGTAAAGGTATAATCATCTCAGGCTGGTAAGTGAGGCAGTCTGTATCTGGCCTCATTCTTTTTAAATATACACTTCTCTGAGAGACACACCCACTCTGCTCTGGCCTGTCATTACCCTGAGCACTGATGAAGTCAATCAGAGAACAGCCACAGACAGACAGACAGACAGACACATAGAGAGGAGAGAGAGAGACAGAGAGAGACAGAGAGGTACTGTTTATGCTTTCTGATGCTAGCGGAGCCTTACAGTCAGTCAATACCATTAAATTAAAATTGAAATCCTTCTCCAGTCAGTTGTACCATCTCTCAAGGTAATGCCTTTTAAGCCGCCGTATTATTGGAAATGTGCAGATCAATTTATGAATTGAAACAGAGGATTTCAGTTTTGATTCATTAACGCCACTGAGACAGAGAGAGAGAGACAGAGAGAGAGAAACAGAGAGAGAGAAACTGTCTGATCACATCATTACAACTGTGAGCTATTCCACCAAACAGGCTTTCAAAGTTAGCCAGACAACTCAAGTCAAAGGAAAAAAAAAAAGTCCACATTTGATGTTCACATTAATCCATTCATCAGCACCATCTGTTAGTGTTGACCAATCAGTAAACTGAGGAGTGATGTTTAAAACACCGCTTTAGTTTAGATGCACTGACGCCCACTGAGCATGCTCAGTCTCATTTTCCATTTTCTCTTTACCTGCATTGTTTTTTTTTTTAGTTTCCTACAAGGTGAATCCAAACTCAGTCACTGTTGCTATGGTGACAGTGACACTGTCTTGCATGTGGGGGAGGGAAAGGGAGGGGAGAGGGAGGGGGAGGGGGAGGGGGAGGGGGAGGGGGGTGCGGGTGGAAGGGTGGGTCGCATAGTGCAGCAGGCTCCCATGGGACACAATTATATGCAAATGACACTAATTGAGTCCTCCTGCATCGCGGGATGAGATCAAAATTAATATTTACATTCGTCCTAATAAACCCCTCCCCACCTCAGCCCCCCCCCCCCCCGCCTCCCATACACGCAGGAGAGATGTGGGCTCCAGGGTAATCTGACAGCAAATTGGATGTTTGTTTGATTCACACTTGGCTGCTACAAACTATGAATCAGGAGCCATGGGATATCTGTGGAGCATGTTCTCGTCCCTGTTAATATTTGTCAGTGAGAACGAACCTGCGGGGGAGAGTTTGTGGTCTGCGGGTGTGTGTCTGTAGTCTATAAGGGTGTGTCTGTAGTCTATAAGGGTGTGTCTGTGGTCTATAAGGGTGTGTCTGTGGTCTATAAGGGTGTGTCTGTGGTCTATAAGGGTGTGTCTGTAGTCTATAAGGGTGTGTCTGTAGTCTATAAGGGTGTGTCTGTGGTCTATAAGAGTGTGTCTGTAGTCTATAAGGGTGTGTCTGTAGTCTATAAGGGTGTGTCTGTGGTCTATAAGGGTGTGTCTGTGGTCTATAAGGGTGTGTCTGTAGTCTATAAGGGTGTGTCTGTAGTCTATAAGGGTGTGTCTGTGGTCTATAAGGGTGTGTCTGTAGTCTATAAGGGTGTGTCTGTGGTCTATAAGGGTGTGTCTGTGGTCTATAAGGGTGTGTCTGTGGTCTATAAGGGTGTGTCTGTAGTCTATAAGGGTGTGACTGTGGTCTATGAGGATGTGTCTGTGGTCCATATGGATGTGTCTGTGGTCTATAAGGGTGTGTCTGTGGTCTATAAGGATGTGTCTGTGGTCCATATGGATGTGTCTGTGGTCTGTGAGGGTGTGTCTGTGGTCTGTGAGGGGCATGCCTATGGTCTACGAGGGTGTGTCTGTGGTCTATAAGGATATGTCTGTGGTCTATAAGGGTGTGTCTGATGTCTGTAAAGATGTGTCTGTGGTCTATAAGGGTGTGTCTGTGGTCTATAAGCATGTGTCTATGGTCTATGAGGGCATGTCTGAGCTCTATGAGGATGTGTCTGTGGTCTATATGGATGTGTCTGTGGTCTGTGAGGGTGTGTCTGTGGTCTGTGAGGGGTGTGTCTGTGGTCTGTGAGGGCATGTTTCCTGATCAGGTTCTGTGGAGGACTACATTATTGTCAAGAGTCAAAAGACAAAGCCAAAATAAATATGAATTTGGTTATACAATGACATTTATCAGAGGCACATATGAAGACCCATCAGGATGTCTGAGGAAACAGGACTTAATCCAAGCTATTGAAAATAGACTTATTGTTAGTGAGCATAGCACTGCACACACTCACAGAGAACAATGGACAGGACTATCCCATAGAAATAACAACATCGCAACCCAGACTGGAATCTCCCAAAGAACAAACTGGGTCAAAACCCATTCCACAGAAACTAGTGGGTCAAAACCCATTCCACAGAAACTGCTGGGTCAAAACCCATTCCACAGAAACTGCTGGGCTAGACCTGGAGATTCAGGGTTAAATTCACTGAGCAAGTCATGATTCAGTCAAGCTTCAGTAATCCACAGCAAACAGGGCACGACTGTCCGCACCACTGCATCCAGCCCAAACTCAGCAGGAAAAGTTCAGTGGTCGGATCTGCGTGATTTTTCAGCTTAGTTTATGTGTCACCTGAAAACTCATAAAACTGCCTGAGAGAGAGAGAGAGAGAGAGGGAGAGAGGGAGGGAGGGAGAGAGGGAGGGAGGGAGGGAGCGAGCGAATCAGTCTAATTCCTCCTGTTGCTCAATTACTGCCAGGGTGACCCCGCCCCCCGGCGCCCCACCCGTGTCTTGTAATGGGGCAGAATTAGGGCCAATTCAATTTCAATTCAATTCAGTTCATTAACTATAACTAAACCTTCACTTTTCTCAAATGCCCTCTGCTCATAAATCGGTAGATAAATTCAGTGCAGACACACAATGGCCAAAGAAATGCCATATTCCAATGTTTGACAAATTAGTGTCAAACCTTGCAACAGAGCAGAGAGAAAGAAGAAAAAAACTGTTCTGTATATGAATGGCCACAGAATTTTTATGAAGTACATGAAATCACCCACATGTGTTTGGACATTAGCCTTTCGATTCTGCCTCATAGAACAAATACTACTACAGATGAAGGACGCGCACAGTAACGGTCGCATTCCACCGCGGTGTTAGAAATAGAGATGGAGAGGAATGTTGAACCGGCTGCCAAGAATCCGGTGAGATTTTTAGAGTTTGGTAGGTGAACGACAGCGTAACTGGAGGGAAGACAGCTGACTGTGTTAGATACGCGGTCTCTCGGGATGCAAAAGAATAATCAGAGCGCGAATAAAGTAGAGCGAGAGTGCACGTGGGTGCGTTTGGGTTGCTAAGGAGCCAACAAACCGACACGCCGACTTCACTGTGCTCTTAAGGACTCACCGCGGACTTGAGTCTGCATTTGGTTTAATGGTTAGACTAAATCCTAACCCAAACGGTTGGCTAATGTTATGTGTACATTGTCAATAATAGAAAATAATTTGGAAAACCTAAGTTCTTAAAAGAATAGGCTATAAAAATCAACACTGAAGACAAAGTAATCGCGGAATCACTGAGGTAATTGGCTCGACGCTGTTGGCTAGGCGTTCACTCCACCATAATTAGTCTGAAACAGTTTCACCTAGTCTGAAAAGTGAAAATGTGAGAACTTCACAGTCGCAAATATATAATCTGAAATCACTCTCTTCTCTCTTATATATATATATATGTGTGTGTGTGTATGTATGTATGTATGTGTGTGTGTATACACACACACACACACACACATATATATACACTGCCCGTCCAAAAAAAAGTCGCCCACTCTAATATATCATTGGACCGTCTTTAGCTTTGATTACGGCACGCGATCGCTGTGAAATTGTTTCGACAACCTTACGCAACGTCACAACATTTATTGCCATCCAGAGTTGCATTAATTTTTGGCTGACATCTTGTTGATGATGGGAGAGTCGAACCACTCCATAAAGTCTTCTCCAGCACATCCCAAAGACTTTTGGTGGGGTTAAGGTCAGGACTCTGTGGTGGCCAATTCATGTGTGGAAATGATTCCTCATGCTCCTCAACCACTCTTTCACAATTTGAGCCCGATTAATCTTGGCATTGTTGTTCTGGAATATGCCCATGCCATCAGGGAGGAAAACATCCATTGATGGGATAACCTGGTAATTCAGTACATTAAGGTGCTCAGCTGAACTCATTTTATTGCCACATAACGTTGCTGAGCCTAGACCTGACAAACTGAAGCAACCCTAGATAACACTGCCTCCAGAGGCTCTAAATCCAATCAGCGACTTTTTGTGGACAGGCATGTATATATGTGTGTGTGTGTGTGTGTGTGTGTGTGTGTGTGTATAATGAGTGTATGTGTGTGTGTGTGTTTAAGGTTGTTTGTTTACTTGTTCATTTATTTTTTTTAACCACCTGCACGAGACCCCATTAGATGTCAGGAGGATTTTTACACTCCCATTGCCATGAATATTGATGGCGGAACCGGGCTATTATTTCATTTGAAGAGGCCGGTAAACAAAACGCTGCAGACAGGCACACTATGGAAATAGCGTGTCTGTGCGTATTGGCGTAGTGAAGAATTACAAGGCGGAGACGTGTGTCGGCCCTGTACAGCGCAATACTCTCCTAACAGATTTAGTCGTTAGTCGGAAACCGGGGGTCAAGGCCAAATTGACATCAAATGGTCTGAATTAGCCCCGGCTGTCCGCATTGATTTATGTTCAGAAGTAAATTGGATCTCAGGAGAAGAGGTCTCCCTCTCTCTATCTTTTTTTTTTTGTCTTTTAACATAACCGGTTCGAAGAGTGTAATTGATCTAAACGTTTAAGCCCTCTACACGCCCAAAGGGACCAAAGGGGTTTTCCTTGATCAGATAATAACAATAAGACGATTTTCATTCTACCTCGAGCGGTGAAAAACTGCTTATTAAAAGTCAAGGGATTTGGGTTGGGAAGCAAAATTTTTCAAGTGGAGTACTTTGAATGTAAAAAAGAACTCCCGGCATGTCAGTATGTAGGGTGAGGTGTCATAGCGCAGTCTATTCTTTTTTTTCTCGACTCTGCCATCGAGCAGTCTTGTCAAATTGAAAAAAAAAAAAGTCAAATCTGAAGCAATAAATCAAAGATCAAATGTTTAATGATGCAGCGCACGCAGGAGACTCTTAATTGAGCCAAGCCTTTCTTCCCGGTTAATTGGTGCTGCGACTGACTTCATTGGTGAGTCCGTAACAGTAAAACGGCGCGCCTCGCTCGTGACAGGGCTCGCTTCGGTTAATGAATAACTGTTCGCGGCGGAGCCTCGTCTCGGATTGCAGCGGCGCTCTCACGTCGTTCTGTCCGGTCTACCGCGGCATCGGGCGAGCGCGCGACGTAAAGCCCGAGCGATTTCCCCCGCTACCCGGCAGTTAATTGGATTCTAATGTATTCAGTGTGCTCCAACGCGCGCGGCAAGCTTTCAGCTCTCAGGGGTTACACTCGACGTGTCGGGGACGTGTGCTCTCGGGCGTTGACACTACTACTACTACGAGAGAGAGAGAGAGAAAGAGAGAGGAGAGAGAGAGAGAGATAGAAACTGTGGTGAGTTTAATCTCATAAGGAGTGTTTGTAAGAGCCTGTGCACAATGTATCGACGTCCTCCTCAAGAATCATTTGAACTGTGAGCACCGAGTGCTTTCCTCCCTCTAGTTATTCAGTCAAGTGTGACTTGGGAGAAAAGGCTGATTTTTGGGGGGGCTTTGCTTTAAGGGACTGTGAGGTACTCCACTAAGCATGCTCTGTGAATGACAATATTAGTATCTTATTATTTAAATAAACTTGGTATAAACAATAGACCAAGGCAATAAATTAATCATATTATAGACCCTGTCTCCTCTCAGACACTGATGAGATCCTGGAGTAAAGTGCTGATTTCAAAACAATAACAGAACCATATCAACTTAAACGTCGCGTGACCCACAGTCCTGTAACAGGTCTAAAACAAACTCTTTATTAAAAGAGTAACCATAAATAATGCATGTCCAATAACAAAGTATGTAAACAAATAAACAAAAAGGTTAAACAGATGAATGAATGAATGAATGAATGAATGAATGAATGAATGAATGAATGAATGAATGAATGAATGAATGAACGAACGAACGAACGAACGAATGAATGAATGCTGAACCACTGAGCTTTGGCTTCTGTAACCACTGGAGACTTATTAGCCAATAGAATTTATTTTCATTAATCAAATCTGCCCCTCCCCCACACACAAAAAAGCCTCATCAATTGAATTTTACCAGTCTTCAAAAATACAACATTTATTCCAGTTTCCAAACGTTCTTTATATGTTTCCACAACTTCCCCGGTCCCTTCCCAACCAAGCCCAATAAGAGCATGGAAGTCCAAACAGACTGAAAACTATGAAAGACATTCATCATCAGCAGTGAGCAGAGAGACAGTAAAAATTCCTCCAAAAATATCTTCCCCAAGATCTCAGAGAGAGAGAGAGAGAGAGAGAGAGAGAGACAGAACGCGAGTGAGAGAGAGAGAAAGAGAGAGAGAGAGGGAAAAAGAAAAAAAAAACTTGGCAATAAAAGTGATTCGCAAACACGGGAGAAGGTATTGATTTAGACTGCTGCATTCATCATGTTGAAAACTCAAAATGGCGTCTGAGGCCCATTACGTACTATGAAACAAAGGAAGAGGGAAACATAGCTATCCCAATGCTCTGAGAAAAAACGGTCAGAAAATGGAGGGGAGGGGGGGTTAAAAAAAAATAAAAGAACCCTCAGATCAGAGGTGTCTCTAAGATAATTTACTATAATCAGTGACCACAGGCTGGAGTAAATTCCCCCTGCTGAATCTCTGGCCCTGGAAGTGAGAAGCCTACTTTCCTCTTATGTCTCCCTCTCTGGAGCCGAGTACAACATAAAAAAAAAGGATGAGAAGAATGGTGATTTATGGACAGATACACATGGTCAGTATATACAGGCCTAGTGCTTTAATGTGTCTGAATGTGAACTGACATAGTTTTGCAATGAAATATATAGACTTTTGAGGTGCTGGAGACATTATTCTATTGGAAGAAGAAGAGGAAGAAAAAGAAGAAGAAGAAGAAGAAGAAGAAGAAGAAGAAGAAGAAGAAGAAGAAGAAGAAGAGAGCAACTAGGCAGCTATCCTGCATTGCCCCCTTGTCTGAGAGAGAGAGAGAGAGAGAGAGAGAGAGGAGGAGTGGGAGGGAGAGAGGGAGAGAGGGTGAGAGAGAGAGAGAGAGAGAGGGAGAGAGGGTGAGAGAGAGAGAGAGAGAGAGAGAGAGAGGGTGAGAGAGAGAGAGAGAGAGAGGGAGAGAGGGGGGGCAAATAAAGCCTAATTTTCCTTAAAAAAAAAAAAGGTTCCGATTGAATCAACACGTTAGTCATGCGTGAATTTTGGGAAAGATAAGCGGTTTAGACGTTGCATATTACAAATGTGAGTTGGTTTAATGTTTGATCCAGCCGAAGAAAGTCCGAATTTACGAGTTTTGTTTTGTTTTGCAGCTGGCATTTAGTGGGTGGGTTCAGATTCATAATAATTCTTAATTTCGTAAAATTTTGAATTCAGAGAATATGTTTCTCCGTCGAGTCAACTTGATGTCAAGTATGTATGTCTAAGACACATGTACCCTATGTCTAAGTCATGTCATTAGGCCTAATTCACGTATGCCTCGCGACATACTGAAGAATTATGTTTTTCCACTGCTGTACGGACGGTTTCGGTGTGTTAGGCGTACAAGGTTGCTCATCTTGGGCCTTGCGTCTCCTCGATGAAATACAGGTTCACAATTACAGTACTGACAGCTATTCCGCGAGGATCCGCTAGGATTCGCTATGACTCCGGTTTCGAGTCAAAAGCTTACCTCAGCACTCGTAGTGGTGTATGGGCTAGAGACCCATGTAGCCTACAACGCAAACTTGATGGGAGATTTAAGGTTTAAGCCTTCACTGCGGTTTAGAAAGTCCGTTAAAAACATCAGTCAAGTGTTATGCGGTTTCGCTGACGACGACAGTGCGCTACCAGCAAAGTGCTCGTACGAGCCAAGCCGAGACAACGCTGTGCTGAGACAACTATGAAAACAACTCCTATTTAAAAGTGATAAACTGCGAATAACTCTTCTTCAGATGCAGAGAGAGAAGCTTAGTCATCGATACACTGTGCTCATTTCTGCTCACTTCTGCACTGACAGCCAGCTAGCACTGATATTTAACGAAACAAAACGGGTTCGATATTCTCTGACGTAAACGCAACCCGAGGGAAAAAGACGGCTGAACAGCCATAGGAATAAGGGCAGATTTCAACCTTACAAGCTTGACGTTTTATTATGTAAATAAGGAGTGTTTTACTAAATTTGATTGGCTATCGACGACTTTTCTCTTTTGTTCACCTGTTCAAACGGCTTAGAATTATTGGCTTGGCGACCTGTCATTAAAACATTGTGTCGACACGCCTCTAGCCCCCCCCGCCTCCCTAGTGTATCTTGAGTGTACAAGCTGGAGTGTCCTGCTCCGCTTTTCGTCTCCGGGAGGAGAAGTGACCGACCAAGTCAATTCGCTGAAAGGCTGTGATAAAAATCGGACATGTCAGCGTTAAACGGAGCTGTCGAGGAGATGGGAGAAGTCCATGGGCTGTCAACTACACCGTGTGGGTTTTTAGTCATTTGCGCCGATGGATTCGTGCGACGGCTCCGAGCATCTTTTGCGTGGCCAGTATTGAGTTGAGTTGAGTCGGACCACCCCCGATCCGATTTTGTAAACTTTCGAAGAAAAGGACTACGATTGAACTAGGCTGTAAAAGAGGACAGCAGACGCTCTGCTGAAGGAGTATTTTTTTTGTTTTGCGCAGAGGTATATAGGCAAACTTAAACGGAATTTCGCTTTGACTATTAAGGATAGTGTGGATTTCTTGGGACATCTGTCCACACAGACCCTGGGCTTGTCTAGTTAATTATCTGTTCAAATGACTGTTAAGAAGGATTACTGTTCTCACTTCGAATCGCTTTTACCACCAAACTTCAGAAAAAGATTTGTCGCGATGTTTTCTTCGAACAGTTCGCTGAAAATTCCAAAAATGAGTTCTGCGCGGATTGTGGAGGGGGATGCGCTACTGCTCCTCCGTCAGCTTTGGAAAATAATTCTCTTCACGTCTTTCTGGAGAGGTAAGGCAATATCACGCGTTTGAATTTGAACTTGTTGCATCGGTTAAAAAACGGTCAGCTGTCAGATAATTAGGGAATAATTAGGCCTGCTTGTATACAGTACAGAGATGCTGTTACACCGTATAAAATACATGATACACTGTATAAAAAGTTAAGTGTCAAGCAGCGCGGGGGCTTGTCTCAAACTCCTTCTTCAGTGTGTTGGTTCACTAAATCTGGATATTCGCTCGCGTATTTTTAATTATGTAGTTGACACGTAACCACAAACACATCCATAATATACTTGCATTTTAGGCAATTTTTGCAAACTCTCCGCTTTGACGCTTGGACTTTGACGGCGGAACGAGAACAAGTGTTACTAAATTTCGAAACGCAGACCAAAGGTATCTGTTGGCAGACAGTGATTTCGTTTACAACTCTTGCTGTTTTTTTGGTCATTTGGAGGTAGCGGGCACAATTGAGCGAAGATTTCAGCAGTGTGATCTAGAATGTCCGCTGTGGATCCCCTGTGTAATTCCGCATAAAATTCAAAGCAGCGAAGCGCATGTTCGTTACGTTTACTACACTCGGTAGATACTGCTGAAAAAAAGTCAAAGCAAGACTGACTTCTCTGAGATACATGAGGTTTTTAAGATTATTTTTGCCAAAAACTACCACTGCTGTTCATTAGTCAGTTTATAAATCACATGGAAGTTTAGGGGAAAAACAGGAGTCATATGAATCTGTGCGCGGTCTGACGAAAGCTTTCAAAACCTTATTTTTTACTTAATTTCTATTTAGTCTGTCGCTTCCCTCTCAGATCGCGATGTGAGTCAAAGGGTGGGGGGTAGTGGTGAGGGGGTCGCTGCTCGAGGAGGGAGAGTTGTGTGTGTTTGAGTAGCTGTCTGAATATAAATGTGTGTGTCACACACACACACACACGCACACACACACACACACCCGCAACCGCGCGTGGATGTGATATTTTCAGAATGACGACCTCTCGAGCGAAGCAAAAGATTTGTTATATCTTGAATCTGCCTCAAAATCAAAGGTTATTTTTTAAATGAACATTTGACATCCACTTCAGCGAACAATACCGAGATTAACCTCTCATTTCCAACACGTCAGTTCTAAATTTGAAGGCAATATAAATTTCAATCACTGTCTTTACTTTTTCTTAATTTTCAATTACTTCTTTGTCAGTCTGTGTCGAGACCAAAGATCTACTCTTTTTTTTTTTTTTTTAATTTCGTTGTCAAAAATCGCGTTTAAAAATCACTGCAACAGCATAGATGCTGAGGAATGGCAGTGAATTTTCATGAAGTCACAAAACGTTTGCGAAACAAGTTTTTCCCCGGAACAGGGAAACCGCTGAAGCGACATCTCTTCAAAAAACGGCATCTTATCATAAAAGCTATTATTAACGAACTCAAAAGTGAAGTAAATGGGTTTTTGCGACCACGCGACTTTTTTTGTATTTGTTTTAAATACGTTGTTTTATATTGCACCAGCCAGCCGCAGAGCTCGAGAGACGTGCCGTAGACTAAAATCATTAGGCTGCATATCGGAGATTGACCCCCTGAGAGCGGGAACTGCTGAGGGCGCAGAAGGAGAAAACTGGCAAATTCGCTGTTTTATATTTATTTATTTATTTATTTATTTATTGCGAGGAAGCCACTACAAATTATACTAACGCGCAAAGACATCCACCGTCAAAAACGGTGGCAGCGCAACTACTGTGACAGCATTACATGAAGCTCTCTCTCTCTCTCTCTCTCTCTCTCTCTCTCTCTCTCTATCTCTGTAAATTGTTGTGTGGGTGGTTAAAAGCAAAAGACTATTTTTTTTCATTGGTGAATTCTCGGGCGCTCCATGAGTAATTGTGTGAATTGTTCAGACATTCTGATTACGTGTGTGTGTTTTGTGCGGTTTTTTTTTTAAAAGCTTGGCTTATGTCGTGTGCGTATGTCACTCCGCATCGCTCCCTTCTCTCAATAACCTCATGTTGGTGGCAACGTTTGAATCATCTTCTCTCTCCCTGTCTCTCTTTCACACGCACACACACACACACACAGACACACACACACAGACACACGCACACACACACACACAGACACACGCGCACACACACACACACACACACACACACACACACACACACACACACACACACAAATAGAGAAATAGTGGGGATGAGACTGCAGAAGCCCACAAATGCAATTGCATCAGATATTGTCCATGTCTGTGCTGTGTTATATACAATTTGCAAGACAACTTTAGGAATCCTCAGTCAAAGCAACCATTTGACTCTCAGGAATGAGGCCTTAATGTGAGCGTTAAGCTCTGTCTGGGTTCTGTAGGGTGTAGCGGGAAGCCTGTAGTGTCTGATGTGATCAGTTCACAGAAAAAAAGCTTTGCTTTGCTCTGTTTTCAATACATGCAGATTTCATTTTCAGAGGGTGGCCACTGGCAGTGTGTGTGTGGTGTCTGTGAGTGTACACATCTGTGTGTGTTTGTGTGTGTTTGTGTTTGTGTGTGTGTGTACGAGGGCGATAGAGGGAGAGAGACAGAGAGAAGAGAGTGAGAGCAGAGAAGAGAGAGAGACAGAGAGAG
>NC_044508.1:2519496-2521996 GCF_902362185.1 Chanos chanos | reverse complement strand
TAGTTTATCTGGCTTTTTCTTTTTTAGTTCTTTAGTCTGTCTCCAGTTTTGTTTTTATTTTTGCTTTTTTTTTAAAGCTCCCTAGATTGTCTGCAGTTTTGTTTTATTTATTTATTTTTTTTGAATGCTCCCTAGTTTGTCCGCTGTTCTGTTTTGATTGATTGGTTGATTGATTGATTGATTGATTGATGGATTAATTAATTAATTTATTTATTTTTAGCGTGCCCTAGTTTGTCTGCAGTTTTGTTTTTATTTAATTATTTATTTGTTTTTAAGGCATCCTGGTTTGTCTGCAGTTTTGTTTTTATCTATCTATTTATTTATTTTGTAAAGCATCCTGGTTTATCTGCAGTTTTTATTTATTTATTTATTTATTTTTAAAGCACCCTGGTTTGTCTGCAGTTTTGTTTTGTAAAGCACTCTGGCCTGTTTGCAGTCAGTGTGTCGGGGAGTGGGATCGCTAATGACACGGTTCTTCCTTTTTTAAATGTAAAAGTGCTGTCTGGGGAGACCCCTCTACTCCCTGAATGGCTTCTATCTTTAGCACTGCTGTTCTCTGTCGGTAATGGCTCTTCACCTCTGTTCAAGGTGCAAAAACACTGTCCTCACTCCTGACCTCTGACACAGGGCCTTTTGACCGGCCACGACTGACCTTAAGTGCCCCGAGCCGGGAGTGAAATAACACATGAAGGGAGACAGGAATATCTCTCCTCCTGACGGGAGAATAACAGTAATTAGTCCGTCCTCGGGTTTGGGAGAGAGAGCGAGAGAGAGGTAGAGAGAGAGAGAGAGAGAGAGAGAGAGAGAGAGAGAGAGAGAGAGAGAGAGAAAGAACAGATCTTTTCCTCAGAGGGGAAATGTTCAGAATTTTCTGAGGACTTTTTTTCCCCTTTTTTAATTCTTCTGAAACATAAATGTCAGCTTAGATTTGTGCTCATCTTTCTCTTACAGATTCTTCTTCCAATGTCTTTCTCTCCCTCTTGTGCTCACGCTCTCTTTCTGTCTGTCTGTCTGTCTGTCTGTCTGTTGCTCTCTCTGTCTCTCTCTCTCTGGATTTCCCTCTGATAAATTCTTGTATCTGTATTTCATTATGAATAACCCATACTGCCTCTACTTACTGACCTCAGAGAACCTAACATGAGAGAGAGAAAGAGAGAGAGAGAGAGAGAGAAAGAGAAAGAATCCAAAAAAGGAGAACACAGAACAGTTATATATTAATGTTAACTTATGATTATTCTGTTTAAAAATAAAAAAAAAAAAAATATATATATATATATAAAATTACAGAAGTAAGTAACTCACGTTCCCTCCTCGTCATTCCGAGTCTTTCTGAGGAGTTGATGCTGTCAGGGTGCTGGATGTGGATGCTGGGAAAACTGCCGGTCCAGATTCAGTCCCTGGCCTGTGACAGAGAACTACAGAGCTCTTTTCACATTCAAGCAGAGCATCATTTGATTTTCTGTGAAAAACTCTCATTTTGAATAGATATAGTAAGGGGTTCACTGTCTGAGTGATGAAATGAAAACAGACTGTGTTCTTCTGAGGTGAATTTAGAATGACAGCATTATAGAGTGAGGGACCTCTCAGTGTGTGTTTCTCATCAAAAACCTCGATTCTCTCACAGCCAGCATGCTTACTGATTTGTCACGTGGGCCAACTATGGAGATTGTGTCAACAGTAAATTAAATCAGAAAAGAAAAGAGTAAAATGGATGCAAAAAACAAAGACCAGTTTCTTTCTGGTTTTGATGGTTTCCTGTATCTTCTGTAATCTGGTTTTGAATCAGGCATGTTCTCACTGGAAGGAGGACAAAGCAGCAACTCATTCATTATCTAAGCCGCTTATCCTAATAAGGTTTGCAGGGGGTGCTGGAGCCTATCCCAGCACTCAGAGGGAGAAAGGCAGGGAAACACACAGGGGCAATTTAGTGTCTCCAATTCGCCCTAACCTGCATGTCTTTGGACTGTGGGAGGAAACCCACGCAGACACAGGGAGAACATGCAAACTCCACACAGAAAGGACCCTGGCTGCCCGGGTGGGATCCGAACCCAAGACCTTCTTGCTGTGAGGCAACAGCGCTACCCACTGCCCCACCCCAACCTTCACAACAACCACAACAATAACAAAAAAACATTAGTTCACTGAAGTAAAAGCCAAAACGTGCCTGAGATGTGTCTGGGCTATTTGAATATTGTGTTGTGGGCTTTATGACAATGAGCCTTGAGATGAGCCTTGAGATGGGCTTAACTGACCCATATTTCATATCACAATAACAATGATTCGACAGCATCTTTTAGGCTTTTAGAATCAGGTCCAAAAGACTGGTACCGATGTCAGTTTTTATTAAATCAGGTCCAAAGGACTGGTACCAATGGCAGTTTTTATTGAATCAGGTCTGAAGGACTGGTTCTTATGGCAGTTTTATTGAATCAGGTCCACTCGTTGACAGATTTTCAGTACTTTGATGTATCTGAGTGATGGGCCTTGTTCCAACAGTTCC
>NC_044508.1:2504496-2516996 GCF_902362185.1 Chanos chanos | reverse complement strand
AAAGAGAGAGAAAGAGAAAGAGAGAGAGAGAGAAAGAGAAAGAGACAGACAATGAGGGAGAGAGAAAGAGAGAGATTATTGCTTTAGGGAGTTGAAAGCAGACAAAACAGAGTAGAAGAAATCTTTCATCTCTCTCACGTCAGTGAGCTAAACGTTGTAGCTCTGAAGGCTAACTCACAAAATCAGACATCAGCATATCAACCTCAGTTAACCTGAGTTCTACACAAACACACGCACGCGCGCACACACACACACACACACACACACACACAGTCATTTCAAAGTACTCAACTTCCAGCACTCCTGTCCTATCTCTCTCTCTCTCTCTCTCGTCGCGAGAGAGGGAAATCGATGTTTTGACATGTGACGAACGTTTTGCGGCAGTAAGTGCTGATACGAGCGATTAGGTTAGCACGTCATTTTACCGCGCTTAGAACGCTCTCACGTGCAAAGGCTAATTGTTACTGTACCAACCAACGCTTTCAGCGCAAGATGGATTCCCTTGCTAAAGCATCGCCCGCGCGGTTATGCCTGACGTCAAGTGGCTAATCATCATTTAGCATCCATTCAATTAGCCTGAGATCGATTGGTAGGGAGCTGAAGGACAGCCATGCCTGTTTAAGGGACAGCATCGAAGGCGAAATTCGCCCCCCCCCCCCCACAACCTCCCCACATTAAAGGAATCAGCTAGGAGTTGAGAAGGACTCATTAGGGTTGCATGTTCAGTAGACAGAGCCAGTGGCTAAGAACACATTAGGCTAATGTCAAAGAAACGCCGGCGGCCCTTGGAGCTCCACTCATTTGTGATGTCTCCCCTCACACACTCCGATTTACTGTGGTTGTGCAATCAGTCGGTCAGCAGTCGCTCTCCGAACGATAATGTCTTTTTTTTTTTAAACCTTTTTTTTTTTTTTTTTTTGCACTATTGTGAGATACTAAGGGGGAGAGGGGGGAGGCTAACTTTAGAAAGTAAATGAACCGGAGGTTGAAAGGTACTGAAGTTGAAATCTTGCGTGCAGGATTGTGCAGTATTTAAATCTGAGCTCCTAATTCTCTCAGGATCACAACATCTCAGTGCTCTCTCTACAATGTCTCTGTCTCTCTCACCGATATCTCTGTCTCTCTCTCTGATATCTCTGTTTCTGTCTTCGATATCTCTGTCTCTCTCTCTGATATCTATGTCTCTCTCTCCTATATCTCTGTCTCTCTCACCGATATCTCTGTCTCTCTTACCCATGTCTCTGTCTCTCTCACTGATGTCTCTGTCTCTCTCTCCTGATATCTCTGTCTCTCTCACCGATATCTCTGTCTCTCTCACCGATATCTCTGTCTCTCTTACCCATGTCTCTGTCTCTCTCACTGATGTCTCTGTCTCTCTCTCCTGATATCTCTGTCTCTCTCACCGATATCTCTGTCTCTCTCTCTCTCTGATATTTCTGTCTCTCTCACCCATGTCTCTCTCTCTCTGATATCTCTGTACCTCTCACCCATGTCTCTGTCTCTCTCACCGATGTCTCTGTCTCTCTCTCTGTTATCTCTGTCTCTCTTTCTGTTATCTCTGTCCCTCTTAGGTTTTGCCTTTTAAAATGTACTTAGCATAAACTAAGCTTTGATTTGACTTGACTGGGTTTTATCACTAGACATTCTCACTGTTGCGTTTTAATGGTCCTGATTTCAGACTCACTCGCAGTTCTCTCTCTCTTTCCTGTCTCTCTCTCTTTCCTGTCTCTCTCTCCGCCTCTCTTTATCTCTGTCTGCATCTTGGCACACTCCTGTCTTTAATATGCATGGTGACCTTTGACCTCTCACCTCCCCAAACTTGGCAAAAACAGAGATGCAGTTTAAGAGAGCAGCCAAGAACCAATATGGGTGTGTGTGTGTGTATGTGTGTGTGTGTGTGTGTGTGTGTGTGAGAGAGAGAGGGAGACAGGGGAGCATGTTGTTTTGAGGCTTGTGTAATCAGCTCATGTTGAGGGTTATTGGGGCTACAGCAGGAATGACTCTTTACTCAACTGTTTGAATAAGAGTTGTTGCTGGGGAGGGGTGAGACGGGGAGGGGGGTGAGACGGGGAGGGGGGTGAGACGAGGAGAGGTGTGAGACGGGAAGGGTCTCACTAGGCAGCGGTGTCAGACTGGGCTCCGTGGGTTCTCAGGTCAGCTCAGCAGATTGCTTGCTTTGGCCATCTCTGATCTAACTGTCTGTGTTTGATGTGTTGTTACAGAGAATAAGGGCTGAACCTTAAGCCAGACTTGGCAGTGAATTGGAGTCCTAACGAGACTATGTGTGTGTGTTTGAGTGTGTGTGTGTGTGTGTGAGAGAGAGAGACAGAGACCTCAGGGAGGGGTCAGCTCTTTACTTTGAATCATTCTTAGTGGCGGAAAGCTAGAGAATGCGCAAAGGGAAGCTGGACGGCAGACAAAAGATGCCCCAACTCCTCACCATGGAAACCAAGCCAGATAGCCTCTTTTTGAACTCGTTTTGGACTGGGGACCTGAAAGCTTCCCTGTCTTTTAATCATGGGAAAAATCAGGGGGCAGCTCAGCCCCCTTATCCTTGTTTCCTCAAGGCTAAGGCCGGGGGGGATGGGGGGTTTGGTGGGGGGGGGGGGGGGGGGGGGGGTGGAGAGTTGGAATGAGTCCAAGTCACTGGCTTTGTCCAACCACCAATGTCTTTCTCTATTACAGTATCTCTTCTGTGTCCAGAGAGCCTCCCAGAGAGAATGAAGAGAAAGAGGGAGAGAGAGAGGGGGGGGGGCAGTAGGGATTATACAAAGAGAGGTCCAGTCAGACGAGAGCCATGCTGGGCCATTGTGGGTGTAACACTCTTGACCTCATTATGTTTTGTTTTGTTTTGTTTTGTTTTTTTGGCGAGATGCTGGGACTTTTCTGTCACCCGTTTGTCGTGCCCCGTTCGGGGCGTTCTTTGAGCAACGGTGAAAAGCGAAGGATGTGTTCTCCGCCGGCGTAGAATTTGTTTGATCAAAATCACGCTCCGCATGTCAGCTGAGGGATATCGGAGGCTGCGAGAGTTCCGGAATGTGCCGGATACGGTTGCCGTGGTGAGACAAGAGATGCAGAGTTCTGGTGAATCTATGCATTGTTTGTGGAAATACAGACGTGAGAAGTGTGGATTATTTGGTGTGCAGGTCTGTGTGCTGCTTAGTGTGTGAAGAAGTAAACAGTTGAAGTAATGAAATCACTCCAGAGCGATTTTAAACGTATTGTTTTTTTTTTTTTGTGATTTATTGAGTGCTTCTGAAACAGTTTGGCAAAAAGACTTTTTTTTTTTACCCTGAAAAAATAGAGAAATAAATAAAAAAAAACCCCATCAACCCTCCCCCCTAAAGGCTATATGTGCCAAATTATAATGGTGTGGGTGAGATTGATGTGGTCTCAGTGGTGCCGTATTGTAAAGCTGTGGTGTAGATGAGAATTTGGTGCGTGGAAATCCCTGAGGTGAGACAGCTTTTCGCGCTGGGGATTTTTCTGGAATTCTCCAGAATCGCCGCCCTGCAGTCGCCCCGTAAAAAAGACCTTTTTTTCCCTCCCCGTTTCTGTGGTTGACTGATGGACGTTGTCACTCATCTTCGAATAGAGGCCTTGACCATGAACATGTCCACTCTGTTACACCCTCTTCAGTGTTCCCTGCTTACCTCTAAATGGAACACAGTGAAAGATGAGGCGATGATGTCATAATGGTTTCCAGGGAGCCGTAACATGGGAGGCAATAGAATGTTTAGTTTCCTCAGAATCCGTGGAAACTTAGGCTCCCAGTGTGGTGGACAGGGCCTGGAGGTGGTGTTCTAAAACATTGGGATGCTGGTTTGCTCCTGGCCGCGCTCGGAGGAAAGAGCGGTGGAGAAGCTGGAGATGTATGAACGCGTGAGGGGAATGTATCTCTCTCTGAGATCTCGCCTGACGGGTTTCGGTCGAGACTCGTGTGCGTGCTTCCTTAGGACTGTTCTTTGGCGGTTAAAGTCTATCTCTCCGGTTCCGTCTGCTGGTCCGATCCGCCACCCGTCACGGCCGAGCGGCCAATCGGATCCGACATCCTGCCCTGGACGTGCTGAGGATATCAATTCCTAAAATCACACCACCCCCACCGACCCCCACCACCCCGGACTCACACTCCCCTCTGGGCTTGACTGAACTCATGCGGTTCTGTCTGCTTCTGTGGCTGAGAGATAGCTGATTGTCCTTTTCCCTCACCATCATGGCCCTGTGTGTGAGAGTATGTCTGTGTGTGTGTGTGTGTGTGTGTGCATGTGTGGTGTGTGTGTGTGCGCGCACCTGTGTGTGTGTGTGTGTGTGTGTGTGTGTGAACGGACGTCACACCCCCCTGACCTCAGAAAGGAGAGATGGCCAGAGTATCCGTTAGCGCTGTTCATTAATTAAGATAATAAGCCATGGCCGTAAGGAGGAAAGGAAGGGTGTCGGATGACTCCATCTCTCAGTCTCAGGGAGACTTCAGAGTTTCAGTCTAACAAACAGACTTTTGTGTGTCGGCGTTTATATGCACGTGTGTGTGTGTGTGTGTGTGTGTGTGTGTGTGCGTGTGTGTGTGTGTGCGCGCGCATGCGTGCATGTGTGTGCACGTCTGTATATGTGTTTATGTGCTGTGTGTGTGTGTGTGTTAATAAGCTCTGTGTGCGTGTATGAGTGTGTGTGTGTGTGTGTGAAAATGTGTGTACGTGTGCGTGCGTTTGTGTGTATGTTAATAAGCTCTGTGTGTGTGTGTGTGTGTGTGAGAGTGTGTGAGAGTGTGTTTATGTGCTGTGTCTGTGTGTATGTTAATAAGCTCTGTGTGTGTGTGTGTGTTTATGTGCTGTGTGTGTGTGTGTGTGTATGTTAATAAGCTCTCTCTGTGTGTGTGTGTTTATGTGCTGTGTGTGTGTGTGTGTGTGTGTGTGTGTGTATGTTAATAAGCTCTCTCTGTGTGTGTGTGTGTGTGTGTGTTTATGTGCTGTGCATGTGTGTTCAGTGAATGCCAGTCTGCCTGAGATCTGGTTGGGTTTTGGTTACATGAGCTTCCTGAAGAGGCCTCTCCTGTAAGGTTAGACACTGATTAAACTCTCTGTTACCGTAGAGACGGTGATAACGCTACACAACACAGTAAATTGCCTGCAGTCCAGCGGATACAGCGCAATAAATGTTTCTGATTGCTGCCTGCTAATTGTCATAAAGCTTTAATTAATCCCCAGTTAAAACAAAGCCATCCTGTCTGTAATTAAAGTGGGCGTTGTCCCTGGTCCCCGTACACATAAGCTTGTTCTTAAAGGACCCAGTTCAGGGGAGTCCAGCTCTGTAATGCAGGATGACTTTGAATCAGGAATGAGGTTTTAATGGACTGAAGGTTTTGATAGCGGTGTGTACGGCCAGTTCTGGTTATGTGATTGGTTTGTGTTTACTGATGGGCAGTAAAACCTCAGGACAAACTGGGCATTGTTTTTGTCTCTGCTCTGAGAGCCATGTCTGAGGGAAAAGGTCTGTTAGACAGCACAGCACAGACAGCACAGACAGCCGTGAGTACTCTCCTCAAGCTTCGTTTGAGCAGCACTGTGTCTTTCTCTCTCTTTCTTTGTCTCTCTCCGTCTCTCTCTCTCTCGCTCGCTCTCTCTCTCTCTCTCTCTCTCTCTCTCATTATCCACCTCCACTGAAGGCCTGTTTGTCTGAGATGTATTTATCAGTCATTAGCTTAACTACTCTTGTCGCGTTTGGAAGGGAGAGGGTGACTGAGTCCAATGAGCCGTTTAAAGAGGGTCAGCGATTCCGACGCTCCGGGGGGAATTCCGACATGGAAGTTCGGAATGCTGGAATGTCGCGTTCGGGGAAAACCCCATTACACGAACGATTAATGACACAGCGCGTGCAGAAGAGCGAGACAGTGTAAAAAGAGAAAGAAAAGGAGGCGACATTCAAAGGAAAGGGAATTAGCGGCACGTGCCAGCGCAGGGCCCTGGTCTAAAGCCAAATGAGGGCAGAGATATCCGGCATTGTTGATGGGTGAGGAGACGCGCGGCATCAGGTCTATAGACAAACCATCATTTAGCCATTAGTGAGAAGGTTAATGCCATTTAGCAGGGCCTAAGGAAAAGGTGGTCTGTTTCATTCTGCAAAGACAAGCCTGAAAGGGCAGAGAGAGACCGAAAAAAAAACAGAGAAAGACAGAGAAACAGGACCCAGAAAAAGATAGGCAGAGAGAGAGAGAGAGAGAGAGAGAGAAATAAAAAGAGAGAAATTGATTACTGTTGTTGTAGAAGTCATGTGTCAGAGTTAAATAGGCAGTGTTTCAATGTAACCTGTCCAAATTCACACACACACACACACACACACACACACAGACACACACACACACACACACACACACACACACACGCTCCAGTACCACCCCACCCCACACAGACTGTCATTTCTGTCCTTTATTCTTTCTTTTCAAACCGTTTTTTTAAGTCCGTCTCCTCTTTTCCTCCACTCTTCACAGAAGACTTTAAATGTTCAGCCGTCAAACTTTACTCTCCAGAGTGTCAGACTTCAACCCAAAGAACAACCAAACCTTAGCCTAATTTTTCTCACTGCCTCTATCTTTTGTAATATTTTTATTCTATTTTTGGTTAGGAGAAGCAATGCTGCAGTTCGATGTGTAAAGTAAAAACTCTGGAACGTTTGAATCTTCTCCACAACAGCAGCAGGTCCAGAGCACAGAGCGGTTGGGAAAAAAGAAAAAGAAAAACATTTGCATTGCAAAACAGTCAAAAGCTCCTCTCCGTTTAGGACACTGCTGTGTTTTGACATCTCCTGCGGCATCTCTCCCTCTCTTTCTCTTTGTCTCCCTCTATCTTTCTCTCCCTCTCGTTCCTGTCTCTCCCTCTCTACTCCTCCCTGTATGAGTCACACCATCTCTGTCACCTCCTGCCCGGGCCTGGTGCTACTGTCACCTCCTCTGGCTTTGCCTGTCACTTCCTGTTTGGGGTCGCGGAGTTGACCCTGGAGAGCTGCGAGGGGAAAACGCCGCACACCTCAGCGGCTTTGCGCAGCGCCGCTGCCCAACCTTTGACCTCCCGGGGTGAAGGGACCCCATGTCAAACTCCATAAAACAAACATTTCGACCTAGTTTTGGCTGGTGCGCCTATTTCGCTCTAAACTATTCTGAAGGCCTCTCAGAAGATCTTCATTTTCCAAAAAAAAAAAAAAGAACGAAAGAAAGAGAGCCACAATCAACCAAAAAACAAAAACAAAAACAAAAACAAAAACATGCTCGTACTCCCAGTGCAGTGCCTCCTGTACTATGTAATATTACGTGTGTAATATTACGGCATATCGTCTCACACACACACACACACACACACACAGACACACCTGCACACACAGGCACGCCATAACAGATTTACTGTATAATAATAAGCTCTATAATGACCTGGGTTTAGTTAGTATGTCAGCGACTTGGCTTCGTCCCAGTTCTCTTCAGTGTTCCCTTTCTCATCTCCTTGTGACCTTTGCCCTTTCTCGTTTCCCTGTGACCTCACTCCAATGCTCCTGCCCAAGTTTCTCTGTCCTGTTGTCTTAGTGTGTCCTCTCTTGTAAGCTCCTCTGTGACGGGAGAATGTCCCCTTTGGGAATCCCTACAACATCATCTTGATTAACAAATGGCTGTTTTAATGAAAACTGTAAGTCCTGTGTGTTGTGTTTGTTTTGGTATTCCTTTAGCATCACTGTAGCAGTCTCTCAGGACTCTAAGTCTCATAGTAACTGAAGGAGAAAAGCATACACCAGATAAAGGAGCCGTGAAAGACTAGGGCATTCACATACGTTCTTATCTGACCAAGGTCGACCCATGAACCGTGCAGTACGTTTTCACCTCTGAGTCTGGTTTTTCGTGGCTGTTCTGTTCACTGCTTTTTTTAAACGTTCTCGTTTTCGGAACCCGGAGAGCAGGGCGCATCAGAACAGTCATGGAAGAGCGTTCTGATTGGATGATAGAGAGACAGTATGCAAATGAGAAATAGTTGGTCCACTGAACAGTAGCGTATGGCTAAAGGATTTTCATACCATAATGCTATAACAGGAAAAATACACATGTTTATTTGTTTATTTAGTATACAAGGGGAGCATTAAAATATAGTCGAAGCTTACAGACAGTACTGCCTTGGTTTGGCCTTCGTCGTGTCTTGACCCATGCTGTCACGTTTGTCTCCTCCTCATCATCAATGAACAGAGTGAATCTGGACCTGCTACACCCCCAGTTCTCTCTCCACACCCCAGTGCTAATGACACACTGTCTAATGTTCTAATGTTCAAACTCACACTGTCTAATGTTCTAATGTTCAAACTCACACTGTCTAATGTTCTAATGTTCAAACTCACACTGTCTAATGTTCTAATGTTCAAACTCACACTATCAAATGTTCTAATTCTCAAACTCACACTGTCTAATGTTCTGATGTTCAAAATCACACTGTCTAATGTTCTAATGTTCAAACTCACGCTATCAAATGTTCTGATTCTCAAACTCACACTGTCTAATGTTCTAATGTTCAAACTCACACTGTCTAATGTTCTGATGTTCAAACTCACACTGTCTGATGTTCTAATGTTCAAACTCACACTGTCTAATGTTCTGATGTTCAAACTCACACTGTCACACTCGATCGATGACCTCATGATTCATCAGTCTCTCATCCGTACAGCAGTCTGAGAGTTCAGACAGAACTGTGAGGCGATGACCATTCAGCCATGGTATTTTCCTTTCTCTTTTCTTTTCTTTTCTTTTCTTTTCTTTTATTCCTGTAGGAGTCTATAGGTGCACTGCTGTGTATTTATCCTCTCGTCAAGTCCCGCTCGCTATGAATAATGAGTTTACAGCTCTTGTAATATGTTAAATATGAATGAAAGCGCGCGCGCGCACACACACACACACACACACACACACACACACTAAGCAAGGGGGTTAGTTCAGTGGTAAGGCTGAGAATAAGTCAGGTGAAGAGGAACAGAGGCTGGAGTGAAATGTAAAAACACTCTTGCTTTGTGAGTCTGGTCAGTCTCTGCTCAGTGAGCGACTGGAGCCAGGAACAGGACAAAGGGAGGAATGGATGTTCTAAAATTCTAAAGGACGAAAAATTCTAAAGCACCAGGTCCTGAAGGTTCCACTGATTCCAGATGAACCTAAACATTCTATCAGAAAGCCTTCATTTTTAACATCACTCTCCATCCTTCAGTTTCTTCTTCTTTTTTAAATTTTTTATACGAAACTTTTATACATTAGTTTTTTACAAAAAATCTATCTATCTATCTATCTATCTATCTATCTATCTATCTATCTATCTATCTATCTATCTATCTATCTATCTATCTATCTGTCTAGCTATCCAGCTATCTATCTATGTACCGATATGTTCTCAGAAAAAGTTTGTCTTTTCTGGAGGACAAAGACAGAGATAGAGATACAGAGACAGAGAGAGAGAGAGTGAATGAGTTCTTTGAGACAGGAGGATGTTGTCTTTCCTCTCTTCCCCCTCCTGCTGTTCCTATTGGACGAGCTCTGCTGTCCTATGGCAGCAGGAAGCCGCCCATTTTATAAATTACTTTTTCACACTTTTCCTGGAAACGGAGCATCTGTCCCCAGTGTGTCCAATCACTGGAGTCCCCCAAAAGCCTTCTCCATTGGACTGTCGAACAAATGCACTCTTTCTCTCTTTTCAAAAAGAAAAAGAAAAAAAGAAAAAGAAAAACCGAGAAAATGGCTGCGGTGTCGGTCACATGTAGCTGGTGTGTTTTTTTGTTTTTTTTCGAACACTAGTCCATTAAATGTGGTGGTTTCTATGTGCCATTGACGGGAATGTTTTTAAATCTCTTTAAATTGACAATGGTTTGGCCATCATCCTTTTTAAATCGATGCTTCGTGTGGTCCGTCTGTCTGGGCCAGGCTTCGCTGTGGGGATCCGCATTCAACTTTCATTCAAGAACCTCAGCTGGCGGACGTCATATGTCTCTCTCTCTCTCTCTGAAACTTGGCCGTGTTTTAGAACTCGTGATGTCTGTGCAGCATCCTCCTGATCCGTGGAGGTTTTTTAGCTCAGCGGTTCTGGGTGGGATCGGCCCGGTTCATTAAAGGATGGCCTGACTTGGCAGGAGGTGCCTGCAGAGGACGTGTGTCCCCCCCTCCTTCCCTTTTCACGGCGCCAACAGTCCCTCCTCCCACCTCCTCCTGACTGCTCCCCAACCTGCAAAACTCCTCGCTCAGCGGTTTTCTTTTTTTTTTTTTTTTAAATCAATATTTAAAAGAAAATGTGAAATTATCGTACAGAATCAATTTGCCACCAGACAGGACTAATCAAAGAACAGCTCTCCTCACTTCTCCCTCCCAGAGTTATCAGTCCTGTCTCCTCCTCTCTTCTTTTTTCCTCTTCCTTTTCTTCTTCCTCTTCTCCTTCTTCAGTTTTTTTTTAATTGTTACCCATTCCTCTTCCATCTTCCTCTCTCCCGTGTCTTCCCCTGTGATCTTTTCATTTTTCTAGATTAAAGGTGTGTGGAGAGTGCATTGGTTTGCTCTGATAGTCTGGCTCAGCCACTGTCACTTACATCTGGTACAGACCCCCACCCACCCCACAAACCCCACCAACCCCCCCCCCCCCCTTGCACTTTTTGCCCCCAGACAACCCTTCCATCCCGTTTCCACGGCAATCGTGCCAGGCATGCCTGTCTGTGCCAACGACAGGACAGTCTCCTCCTCCGTGCCAGGCTGCCAAGGTCACCCCCTGTGCCGTGCACGGAAAAGAAGAGAAAGAATGAAAAGAGAGAAAAAAAAAGATAGAAAGCGGCCCTTTTTACAAATCCTTCCGCACTCAGCTTAACCTAAGCCAAACTAAGCTTATTTTACAACCTACGGAAAATGACACAAGATTGCTCCTTTGGTGTCTTTGAAAGGAGTGGGCTTTTTTTTAAGAGAGTAGATGGGGAGATGGACCCAATTTCCTGATTTCACAAGTCTTAGATGTCGCTACTCCTTTATCTCTCCATCCTTAGAGTAGCCACCAGAGTTCACTGAGAGGTCACCGGGAGTAAGACTCTGATGGTGAATTTGTCTGTGCAAATCACATTATCAGCCAGGTCATCTGTGAGAATTATATTAACAGTTAGGTCATCTGTGAAAATAACATTAGCAGTGAGGTTATCTGTGAGAATTATATTAACAGTGAGGTCAGCTGTGAAGGTAACATTATCAGTCAGGTCATCTGTGAAAATAACATTAACAGTGAGGTTATCTGTGAAAATAACATTAACAGTGAGGTTATCTGTGAGAATCACATTAACAGTGAGGTTATCTGTGAGAATAACATTAGCAGTGAGGTTACCTGTGAGAAAAACATTATCAGTCAGGTCATCTGTGAAAATAACATTAACAGTGAATTTGTCTGTGAGAATAATGTTAAAAGTGAGGTCACCTTTGGGAATAACATTAACAGTGAGGTTATCTTTGAGAATAACATTGAAAATAACATTATCAGTGAGGTTATGTGTGAGAATAACATCAACAGTAATATAATCTAGTAAAATAACTTTATCCGTAAAGTAATCTGTGAGAATAACATTAACATTATTGGTGAAGTAATCTCTGTAATGCCATTCAGTCAGTCCGAGTGTTGTATTTAAAGGTAAACGTTTGACCTTACAGGTCTGTGCTGAGTGACTGTTAGTGATGTAAGAGGTGAGAACAGGGCTGAAGTGAAGTGGAGAGCCAGACCGACTCAGTGACTGAAGGCATGTGTGTTTGGTGGAGTGAAGCTTCTCTGCTCATGACTTTCTGAATGGGCCAGAGCTTACTGGGTTGAGAGAACTTACTCTGGAGGAGAGGATCTGGGAAATATAGATCGAACATGAGCATATTCTTCTTCCTTTTGTTTTTGTTGTTGTCATGGTAGTTGTCAGGAGTCAGGGGCTGTAATTATGATAATACTGACCTGATGTTTCACTAACTGATGGCAGATGTTACAGGGAGGCTGACGACATTCTCAGTAATGATTTTGGCCTTGTTGTACGTGCCTGTCACCAACCCCCCCCCTCCCCCTCTCTCTCTCTCTCTCTCCACCTCTCCCCCTCTCTCTCTCTCTCTCTCTCTCTCTCTCCAGGGTCACTGCAGCCCAGGGAGCAGTGTGCTATTGTCTGCCTGTACCATAAAAATTAAATTAATTTATGATGAACATTGAATCTGGTGCTTAGGTTGGTTGCGAGAGAGAGAGAGAAAGAGCGAGAGAGAAAGTGAGAGAGAGAGAGAGAGAGAGAGAGAGCGAGAGAGAAAGTGAGAGTGAGAGAGAGAGAGAGAGAGAAAGAGAGAGAGAGAGAGAGAGAAAGAGAAAAAGTCTCTCAGTGAGGATTCTATGTGTGGACTTTAGAGCCTCTCTTCTTTGTAGACATGCTTGTGGTTTAATGGCACTTTTTCAACTGAAATTCTTGTGTGTGTGTGTGTGTGTGTGCGCGCGTGCGTACGTGCGTGTTTGTGTGGG
>NC_044508.1:2491996-2499496 GCF_902362185.1 Chanos chanos | reverse complement strand
CGCTGTGGCCTTTGGACTTTGAGTATAGTGCTCGCTGTGTTTTAGAATACGCTGTCACTGGGTGGGGCTCCTTCCTCCCCAAAGGACTATGATTGCAGATATATTTGGTCCTCTGTTTAAGTGTGAATGCCGTTTTGGTTAGCTGCCTAAAGCGGATGCTACAAAGGAAAACAGGCAAACTTGGACTCCTGAACATGTATCAGAGCAATCCACACACATTAACTCACACACACATTAACACACACACACACACACACACACACACATTTTGTAGTTTCCACTGTGTGTCTGAAACCATATAAGTATCCTGATCACAAGTAGCTGAAGTGAACTGTGCGTTAAATCCTGTGTGTGTGTGTGTGTGTGTGTGTGTGTGTGGTACGGCTGATGTGTGTGATTGTGAGATGAAAGAGTGGAGTGGAGGCTGAAGGCTTTGCTGGTCAGTGTGTGAACAGGAGCTGATCTGTACTGGAATTTAGAGAGGATCAGAGGAGAGTGTGTTTGCTCGACACACAGGGGAACAGACGTCAGGTCCACAAGAGGTTCCTCAGTCCTATCTGATCTGTGGGATAAAGCCTTATAATCCTTGTGTACACACACACACGCACACTCTAAAACACACCCTAAAACACACACTAAAACACGCATGCACGCTCACATTCACACACTGTTTGTGTCTGTGTGTGTGTGTGTGTGTGTGTATATTCAGTCAGTGTCTGAACTGAAGTCGTGCCGGTTTGGAGAGTTTTCTTAAATGCACTGTGAAAGAGGTTTAGCATCACTCTACACACTTAACCACTGTTTCAGTTGAAAATGTACTCTGCTTCATTTGTGTGCTTGTGTAATCTACAGTTACAAAGCAATTAGCTTTTATTCCCATAAACCAGACTAAGAAGAGTTTGGCTTTTACCTCACTGTAATTACCCAACCAGTCTGGGCATTGGTTCAGAGAGAGAGAGAGAGAGAGAGAGAGAGAGAAACAGAGAGAGAGGGAGAGAGGAGGAGTGATGGGGTATATGAATCATCTTCACCTGCTCGTCACTGCCTGAGTTAACAGACACTTCTGATTTTCTCTTTTTCCTTTCATTTTACATATCTGTCGACACGGTTCACAAAGGGAGTTAGACTGGGATGTGCACACACACACACACACGCACACACGCACGCACACACACATACACATACACACACACACACACACGAGAACACAAACACACACACACACACACACATATACACGCACGCACGCACGCATGCACACATACACAAGCACACAAACACGCACGCACACACACAAACACACACACACGCACGCACGCATGCACACATACACATACACACACACACACACGCACAAACACACACATACACACACACACACACACACGCACACGCACGCACGCACACACACACACACACACACACACACGCACACACACACATTTTTAAAAATATTGTTCTCCCTTGTCTTCTTGTCGTGTCTGGCGAGTGTAGAATCTAGTCTCTAATTAACTCTGTTCTCCAAACTAAACCACTCCCTGTTGGCTGTTTTGGAGGATTTAGTGGAGGGGGGGGGGGGGTGTCTCTTATTTTTTGCCCTTGTATATCTGAACATTTGTACCAGCTGGTCCACAAGACCACACTGAGAAAAAAATATTTTCTTGGCTCGGCTGGACAGTGATGAACTGGGGAACAGATTTTTTTTTCTTGATTTTGCAAGGGTGTTTTGAATCTGTTTTTAAGCGCCGAGGCCATCATTTCTCGGGGACGATTCCCTGAAGGTTGTTGGTAAGTTGTTTTTTTTTTCCAACGCTGAAAGATAAAATTACTTTTCTAATCAATACCACCTGCCTGTGATTGATTAATCATCCTGGAGAGGAGTCTTTGATTAATCAACCTGAGCAGCTCTTGATGCTGAATCTGTGTGTTGATAGGCATTTGATTAGTCATCCTTAGAGGTCCTGGGGTGGAACCTATGTTTTTTTTCTGTGTTTGATTAATCATCCTGGGTGGCCATGGGTATGAGGTAGCCTTAATTAATGAGAGGTGAAGGGCATTCTCATAACCTGCCTCAGCCACCAATCACAGAGCTCTATCACTCATGATTCAGGCCTCTGATTGGAGGAGAGACTGTCAGTCAGTCACCTGTATGCCATAGCTATGCTGACCAAATTTAGCAAAAAGCGAGTTCTGAATGTCACATTTCCCAATAAATACTCTCATTCTCCCAGTGAGTGCTGGGGTATGTGTGTGTGTGTGTGTGTGTGTGTGTGTGTGTGTGTGTGAGAGAGAGAGAGAGAAAGAAAGAGAGAGAGAGAGAGAGAGAGAGGGAGGAGTAAGGTCATCTTTTTATATGACCTTGCATCCATAGGGGTACCTTTGAGTGTGCAGGTATGTGTGTGTAAAAGGATGTTTGCAGGTGTGTGTGTGTGCATGTGTGTATGTGTGTGTGTATGTGTGCATGTGTGTGTGTGTGTATGTGTAGGGCTGGATACTGAACTTCGATTTAGGTAAAGTGGGTAGCGAACTTCGATTTTACTTTTACAGTACCGCCCAAATTGCTTAGGTACCATGGAGTATCGAAAAATGCCTTTCAGAACCGAATTTCGATATCTTTCGATACCGTAAGTCTCATCAGTATCAATGAGCCAATAAGCATGCAGCATACTTGTACCAAGATCAGTAAAGCTGGTGATTGGCTGTCTAACGTAACGTTACACGAACACGTCGTAGAGGCATGCGGGAAAAACACTGCAACACTACGCCCAGAGATGGGACTCACGTGTGTGTGTTGTTGTGTTTTGAGTGGCTTGACTACCGTCTGCGTCGCATAGTAGGTGTAAAAATGTGTAAGGGTGTGTTCACACGTAGCGTCTTTCTCTTATTCTTTTCTTTTTTTGATGAAAAACGCTGGCAAGAGCATTTTTTCAGGTAGACAAAAACAAGAACAAAGGTAGAAAAAACATAAGTACAAAAACAAGGAAGAAAAAAAGTGTTTGTTCCAAAAAGCAGTTGAGGGCATCTTTTGTTGCCATAACAACACCAGCTAACCCGCTAGTTTTGCTAACGACAAGCAGTAAACACAAACGCTTACCAGAAACTCCAAGGATCCGTCCAGTTTGACTCCAAACAGCCTCTTTGTGATGAATGTTATGATACAGTTTAACTGTCATGTCATACAGTTCACTGTGCTCAGAAACTAGCACAATTAACTTCTCCACCGCTATCTGCTCCATTTTTGGTGGTTGTTATGGGTCCCACTACTCTGCTTCTGACTGATCAGCTGTCAAAAAGGCCAACGTAGAGCGCTTTGTACTCTAATCATTTTTGTTGGGGCGGCAGTGGTTCACGAGGTACAGCAGTTGTCAGCAGTCAATCTGAAGGTTCCCAGTTCAATCTTTTTTATTTATTGATATTACAGTATGTTAACAGACAACTTCAAGTTGTGGTAAATAGGTTTATTTTTTATGCTGTAAAACTGCTTTTTAGTGGAAAAATGCCAAGGTGCTGAAACATAAAACTAAAGAGTTGAAACAGACAACTTAAGTTAAACCACACTGTGGTGAATACCTGTCTATTTTTTATGCTATGAAACTGCTTTTAGTGTGCAAAAATGCCAAGGAGCTGAAAAATAGAACTAAAGATTTGCACCGTAATGTGTAATGTAATTTTCCTTTTGTTAAAACGGATTTTTATAAAATTGAAAAAAGTGTTGTTCGGGTACCGGTACGAAGTCAAGGTATCGGCACCGGTACCGGTATCGATCATCTTTCAACACACACCCTCCCCTATGTGTGTGTGTGTGTATTGTAATTCGCCCTGTTTGAATACAAACAGACTTTAATCATATAATAATGTCTTTCTCCACTCCCACAGCTGGTCATGTGAGCAGCCCTACAGTCCCTCACAAAACAACCTCCTTTACCCAAACTCAACCACTCATACCACTCACAGCATCAATCACGTCACCATTACAGTTGTTGTCTATGGAATCAGCTCTTTATATTATCGGTTCTCCGGGCAGCCGTGGCCTAATGGTTAGAGAAGTGGGCTTGTGACCGGAGGGTCAACGGTTCAATCTCCAGGACTGGTAGGAAATATGTGGGCAGGGGGAGTGGGTGAATTGTGCTTTTCTTCTCTCAACATTAATGGCTGAAGTGCCCTTGAGCAAGGCACTTAACCCCCAACTGCCCCCCTGGGTGCAGGTGTGCTGCTCACTGCTCCTGCTGTGTGTGCTCACTACTGGTGTGCATAGGATGGGTTCAATGCAGAGGTTAAATTCACTGCTCACAGTGTGTGTGTGCGATCACAGAGACTCTAAATTATCACTGAATTTGAGAAATAGGACATTTGTAGTTCATTAATTTCATAATGCCTTTGGTGTGGTGTGTGTGTGTGTGTGTGTGTGTATGAAAATCCCACTTTATTCATTGAATCTGTGGGAGTCTCAGGCCATGCAAGTTTTCCCCATCATGCATGGGGTTTTTAATGGTCTGAGTCATTGATAAAAACAAGTTCGAGTCAGCCTGGGCTCGCCGACCCCAGAAGCATCTCTCTGGAACTTTCTCTGGGTATCTGGTGACCGACTGTGGGGTTGTTTTCCTAAGGTCTCATTCTGAAGATAATTGTGTCTCTCATTTCTTACTTGATGCGCTTCTCTCTGTCTCTCTCTCTCTCTCTCTCTCTCTCTCGTTGTTCACTAGATGTAATCAGATTAATTATTGTTGATTATTGTTTATCATCAAAATGTTTCACCACTTGATTCATTTGCATTCATCTCTTCTGTGGCAAAAAATTGCACAAATTTGTGGTTTTATTTTTCCATCTGTCTCTGTCTAATTAAAGCAATCTTCTCTTCTTCCACTGAATGATTTTGGATTAATTTTTTTTTTTTTTTTTAGAACTCATAATTATTTACAATTCCAAGTCCAGTTCCAATATTCATTTTATTTCTAAACACAGAACAATTGTAGTAGCAGTAGTGTGTATGAAATTAGTCAAACCAGTTTCCAATAATATCACTAATGAAACATGAAACCCTTCTGTCTCTCTCTCTCTCTCCGTCACACACACATTCTCTCTCTCTCTCTGTCACTCTCTCTCTCATTGTCTCGTTGTCTCTCTCTCTCTCTCTCTCTCCTTCTCTCACACGCACACAAACACACACGCTCTATCTCTCTCGTGTGTTCTCTTAACTACCTGGGATGTTGTGTAGATCACTGTAGTGATATTTTGCCTGAGCGAAGATGTCAGCAGTTTTTTTTTCCCAGGCGTGTGGGATTTGGAAAAGGGATTTGACCCTATCCCAGTTCCAGCCTGGCCAAGCCATATCTGCTGATGCACAGCTTTTATAATAAATACATGCCAGCCCAGTTATGAGTGAAAGGCAAAATCACTCTCATCTGCCTAGTACAGCAGCCAAAGCTACCACATACCCTCAAACAGAGATACCACTCAGCCGGGGGTGTTACCATGCATTAATGTAGAACACACACACACTCACACACACACACACACACACACACATATGCACATGCACGTGCGTGCACACACTCGCACACACACACACACACACACACAAACAGACACTAGATTTGAATTGAGGATGTGTAGAATTACGTCAGTACACAGTGTGGCTTTGAGCCACTGTTAGGATTAGGGTTCGATTACATTAGGGTAACATTAGGCAAACAGAGTAGAGTAGAATGTAATTGAGAAGTCTAGGGAAGATGATACAAGCCTAGAAAGAGGTTGAATTGGACAGAGCCAAGTACATTTTCAGATTATAGATTCACAGCAGGTAGAGTTCCAGTAGGGTTACAGTAGTCGACAGAACTTCATTAGTCAGTTACACTTACAGCGATCAGTGGAGGGTAACAGTAGAGTTACAGGGATCAGTGGAGGGTAACAGTAGAGTTACAGCGATCAGTGGAGGGTAACGGTAGAGTTACAGGGATCAGTGGAGGGTAACGGTAGAGTTACAGCGATCAGTGGAGGGTAACAGTAGAGTTACAGGGATCAGTGGAGGGTAACAGTAGAGTTACAGCGATCAGTGGAGGGTAACAGTAGAGTTACAGGGATCAGTGGAGGGTAACAGTAGAGTTACAGGGATCAGTGGAGGGTAACGGTAGAGTTACAGGGATCAGTGGAGGGTAACAGTAGAGTTACAGGGATCAGTGGAGGGTAACAGTAGAGTTACAGCGATCAGTGGAGGGTAACAGTAGAGTTACAGCGATCAGTGGAGGGAAACAGTAGAGTTACAGCAGATCCACAGTAATCAGCAAAGTCAAAGAAGAGTTACAGTAATCTATAGAGCTACAGTAGAGTTACAATAGAGTTACAGTAGACTGTAGAGCTGCAGCAGTCAGTAGAAATATAGTCGACTTACTGTAGTCAGTAGACTTACAGTAGTCAGTAGAGTTACTGTAGTCAGTGGTGTTACAGTAGTCAGTAGAGCTACAGTAGTCTGTAGAGTTACTGTAGTCAGTGGAGTTACAGTAGTCTGTAGAGTTACAGTAGTCTGTAGAGTTACTGTAGTCAGTGGAGTTACAATAGTCTGTAGAGTTACTGTAGTCAGTGGAGTTACAGTAGTCTGTAGAGCTACAGTAGTCTGTAGAGTTACTGTAGTCAGTGGAGTTACAGTAGTCTGTAGAGTTACAGTAGACAGTGGAGTTACAGTAGTCTGTAGAGTTACAGTAGTCAGTGGAGTTACAGTAGTCAGTAGAGTTACAGTAGTCTGTAGACTTACAGTAGTCAGTAGAGTTACTGTAGTCAGTGGAGTTACTGTGGAGCTCCAGTAGAGTAACAGAAGAGTTAAGCCAGATGATATTGAAGTGGGTTTTTGTGTGAGAGAGAGTGGTTTGTCCTTGAAATAGCCTACTGCAGCATAGCATCAGAGAACACATAAGCTTCTTCTTTAGCCTTTCACCAAAGAGAGAGAGAGAGAGAGAGACAGACAGACAGACAGACAGAGAGAGAGAGAGAGAGAGACAGACAGACAGACAGAGAGAGAGAGAGAGAGAGAGAGAGAAAGAGAGAAAACTTTGGATGGACCCCTCCCTCTAAAAACATTTGACAGGGCTAATTAGGTGACTCATGACAGAGATTTGATGGCATGGTCTTTTCTGTATGTATGTGTGAGTTGTGTTTGTGTGTGTGCGCATGTACATGTGTATGTGTTTGTGTTTGTGTAGGTAGGTCTGTATGTGTGTGTGTAAGTGTGAGTGCCAGTGTATGTGAGTATAGATATATGTGTATGTTTGATTGTATGAGAGAGAGTGTGTGTGTGTGTGTGTGTGTGTGTGTGTGTGTGTCCGCAGTGCTGCCTGTGTGTCTTGTGTGTCTGTGGATTACTCCTATTGCCAGGATAATTGAGTCAGCAGGAACCTTCCGAAAGAGAACAGGTTTAGTGTCATCTCTTCCTTCTCTCTCTCTCTCTCTCTCTCTCTGTGACAGCTCCCTCTGTTCTCTCATGGTCTGGCACCCGCTGCCGGTTCCCAT
>NC_044508.1:2471996-2474496 GCF_902362185.1 Chanos chanos | reverse complement strand
AGATTTGTGTGGAGACAAACGGAAGAGCAGGGTTGCATGATGGCATGAGAGCGACAGACTGTTATCTCAGACAAAGGAGAGAATCTCTGCACTAACAAACTGCATTCATTCATTGATACACAGCGTGACTTAACAGTGACACATTACGCTTATCGTTACTGTGACTTCTGTTAAGAGTATTATTTTTTTATACTGTATGTACATCACTCTATACTTTCAAACAGAGTAACAGACAGTATTATCTATGTCAGAGGTCACGCACCTGGAATAGGCTCAAAGACAATTTGGCAGAAAATCAGACACGCAACCCTCTGGTTACTGGGCGGATTCCCTAATCATTACAGAAATACCTTAGATAGATACATAGATACGTGGATGGATGGATGGATGGATGGATGGGTTTAGATGGACAGTGTGTTTTTTTTCTTAAAATTGACTCACACGGGGACAATAAACATACAGGGGATGATTGGGGTGGGAGGGTGGGGGGGTGTGTGTGTTTGTTCATCTGTGAACTCTAATTAACTCACACAAACACGTTCTGTTTTTAGTGCCTTTCTGTTACACAATCGTGGAGAGTTATATAATGGTGGAGGAGCAGCTGTTTCCTTGTTTTTGGGCAGTAAATGGGAATCCAAGCTGATCCAAACAGATGTTCCCCTCTAGATGAACGAACATTTTCCCCCCGCAAACGCCAACCGACGGCGGTTTTTAAAATGGAAAACAAGCCATCAAACAGACAAGGGTGGAAAAAAACCCCTCTTAATTCAAAGCAATCACACGTCATTACTGGTGATAAGGTAGCCATACTAACCGTTTATGCCTTCTCTTCCCTGAGTTTGAAATAATGAGGGGGGAAAAAAGTAATTATATCATTAAACTCATTATTTTTAATCACCTTTAAATTTCATAAAGAAATATCCTACTACAGAAATAGCTTTTAGTTCACAGTGCGGTGCAGAATTCCTGAAACTGGCTACTTTTCAGGTTTGTTGCTCTGGTGAACATAGGGATGGGTCATTCTGATTGGTGCATGGTGACAGGAGCAGGCCAGTGAGGGTTTGCCACAGGAAAATCCCGCCCACCACTCAGTCTAAGCCCCTATTCCCATAAACCACCTCTTCTTGTCCTGCTGATTGCTCACCCCTGTACCATAAGAAAAGCAGCCTTTTTTTAAAAATCAAATTACAGACACCCTAATGTCTTTTTTTACGCCCCTCACCCCCCCCCCCCCCCACACACACACACCAAACTGTATGTCACAGCAGAAAACTGTCCAGGACAGACAGACAGACAGATGCAGCTTGCTGTAACATACATAGGACCCTACCAAACATTTGTTAATAAAGAGATAATAAAGAGAACTTGTTTATCAGGTTGTTCCTTCGAGTTTTTTTCCCTTTGCGTCTGAGAACATATTATGGCGACTTGTCCGGGACCATGCTGTACTCTCTCAGCAGGATGGAGAGGGTCAGGTTTCCAGAAAAGAATAAAGGGATACAAAGGAGAGGAGAGAAATGGAGAGAGGGATAGGGAGAATAGGTGATAGACTATATCACTGACCAGTTTCTGTTCTCTATAAATCTGGACACTTTCATTACTCTGTCTGTGTGTGTGTGTGTGTGTGTGTGTGTTTGTATGGGTGAGTGAGTGTGTGTGTGTGTGTGTGTGTGTGTGTGTGTGCGTGAGTGAGTGAGTGTGTGTGAGTGAGTGTGTGGGTGAGTGGGTGAGTGTGTGTGTGTGTGTATGTGTGTGTGCATTAAATGGCCTCAAGGTAAAAAGTATTTCAGACCTATGGCGTGGCTCGGTGGTATGGCTTTCGAATGGCTGGGATTTACAGCGGAGTGCATCTCCCAGTCACCCAGACACTCTGTCCTTGTAAATGCATCGCTGATGGACCAGAGGAGAGAGAGAGAGAGAGAGAGAGAATGTGTTGACACTGTGAATTTTATAAAGTTTTGGGAGAAATTGTTCTGTTCTGTTCTGTTCTGTTCTGTTCTGTTCTCCTCTCCTCTCCTCTCCTCTCCTCTCCTCTCCTCTCCTCTCCTCTCCTCTCCTCTCTTCTCTTCTCTTCTCTTCTCCTCTCCTCTCCTCTCCTCTCCTCTCCTCTCCTCTCCTCTCCTCTCCTCTCTTCTCTTCACTTCTCTTCTCCTCTCCTCTCCTCTCCTCTCCTCTCCTCTCCTCTCCTCTCTTCTCTTCTCTTCTCTTCTCTTCTCTTCTCTTCTCTTCTCTTTTCTTCTTTTCTGTATTGAGTCTCCTCTCTCCGCTGCCCTCCTGCTGGAAACAGTCTCTTTCTAGTCTGTTTATTTACACATTAAGATGATGTGAGACATTAAGATGTACTCGCATCAGCTGTCCTTGATAGACAGCTCTTTGCCCCGCCCCGCCTTCATTTAGACCAATGGTTAATAAGGTCACTGCCCCGCTCTGACAAATGAGAACTGACCTGTATCAAGCAGCTCCAGATAAAACAGATGTTGTGTCTCATATAAGCAAAAAG
>NC_044508.1:2454496-2456996 GCF_902362185.1 Chanos chanos | reverse complement strand
GTGTGGTGTTTACTGAGACCCTGGCCTGTGACACTGGAACTGTTGTCCACCTCACCTCTTACCTCTCACCTCTGACCTCTCACCTCTCACCTCTGACCTCTCACCTCTTACCTGCTCTGGACAAAAGCATCAGCCAAATGAATCAACGTAAATGAACATGTAAATGTATTCCAGAGATATGGTTAAAGATGAAGAGATCCTAATTAGAATTATTATTCCTTATTATTCTTCTTCCTAATTAGTCCAAACCCTTATGAAGGATTAGTGTTTGCTCACTACATACACTGCATGTAATGAACACACACACACACACACCACATACATGAGCTGAGAGAGAGGAAAAGAGATAGCGATATGAGAAAGAGAGAGAGAGTTTTTTTCTCTGACATGATTCTCTCTCACTCTCTATCTCTCTCACTCTCTCTCTCCCTCTCTCTCTCTCTCTCTCTCTCTCTCTGCCTCTCTCTCTTACTCTCTCTCTCTCTCTCTCTCTCTCTCTCTCTCTCTCTCTCTCTCTCTCTCCCTCTCTCTCTCTCTCCCTCTCTCATTATTGTGTGTCTTTCTTTGCTTTCAGAGCAGTACTTACAATGACAAAGCTTTGTGTCTAGACAGCCCATGGCTACTGCTTTAACACACACACACACACACACACACACACACACACACACACACACACACACACACACATACACACACACACTCTTGTTTGGCTGAAGAGTTTTACCACTTTTCTCTTCCTCTGTCTTTTTCTCTCTCTCTGTGCATGTGTGTGTGTGTGTATGTGTGTGTGTGTGTGTTTTAATTACCAGTCTGTTTGAGCTGGCCCTCATGCTGCCTTTGACAAGTGTGTCTCATTACACAAAGAGCATGAGCCCCTTTACTCCACTAACCTTTACCCTCACACACACACACACACACACACACACACACACATAGAGAGAGAGGGAGAGAGAGAGAGAGAGAGAGAGAGAGAGAGAGAAAGAAAGAAAGAAAGAAAGTGAAAAATATTTGGGTTTTTGTACAGAATAAACTCCCAAAACAGACTTGAAGCTTACCTGGCCCTAAACAAGCAGTACGCTGTGGCAACCTACCCAAACATAGGGATTTATCAAAACTGAGAAAAACACTGACAAAGTGCAGATGAGGAGAGCACAGCCTGGTCATAGAGCTGGGCAGACACAGGCAAGCCTGACTGCACAGAGAGCACAGGCAAATCTGACTGCACGGAGAACACAGGCAAGCCTGACTGCACAGAGAAGACAGGCAAATCTGACTGCACAGAGAACACAGGCAAGCCTGACTGCACAGAGAAGACAGGCAAACCTGACTGCACAGAGAACACAGGCAAGCCTGACTGCACAGAGAAGACAGGCAAGCCTGACTGCACAGATAACACAGGCAAATCTGACTGCACGGAGAACACAGGCAAGCCTGACTGCACAGAGAAGACAGGCAAGCCTGACTGCACAGAAAAGACAGGCAAACCGAACTGCACAGAGAACACAGGCAAACCTGACTGCACAGAGAACACAGGGAGACCTGACTGCACAGATAACAAAGGCAAACCTGACTGCACAGATAACACAGGCAAACCTGACTGCACAGATAACACAGGCAAATCTGACTGCATGGAGAACACCGGCAAGCCTTACTGCACAGATAACACAGGCAAACCTGACTGCATGGAGAAGACAGGCAAATCTGACTGCACAGAGAACACAGGGAGACCTGGCTGCACAGAGAACACCGGCAAACCTGACTGCACAGAGAACACAGGCTGTGCTCCCTCTCTGATCAGGGAACAGTGGAGACACAGCTGCATCTCTTGATTGAATGTGAACAATATGAACAGATTTCATAGGAATATACCAAAAAAAGGAAGCATCCTCTCCTATAACAACAAGGAAAAAGGTCTGCTCCTGTAGGGAGAGAGGGAGGAGTGCTGTAAGTGAACAGTGAGGTATGTAACAGTCTGTCACGACCTGAGGAACAGATGGTGAGTCTCTCATAACCCAGACTCACCCTTTTTATTTTATTCAGTTGATGTAGAGCTACGGTTTAGAGTAAACTGGGTGTGAACTGGGGGCAGAGGTGATTTGGGACTGGGTGTGAACTGAGACTGGGTGTGAATTGGGCACTGGAAAAATCTGGTTAAATAGCAGAGCTGAAATGAGATCAGGGGAGACGTTGGAAATAAATTTGGTCCGATTTGATTTAATCTGGTGTCTAAGAAGCTTATAACAATGCAAATGTCAGAGTGATTTAAAAACGAGAGGTAAGGCAAACTGGGAACAGAGTCCACTGGGAACAGGGTAAATTGGAAATCAAAGGAGCTGTGCAAACCTGGGGCAACATAAACTAGAAACCAGTCAAACTGGGGACCGTGCAAACTGGGAAAAATACAAACATAGAACCTTAAAAACAATGAAATTTTTCCCCAGCCAAACTGGGAGCTGAGTAAATGGGAACGGTACCAACATGGAATGAGGTAAACTGGGCA
>NC_044508.1:2441996-2444496 GCF_902362185.1 Chanos chanos | reverse complement strand
GGGTAGGTTGTCTTATACATCACTGGAGGCTTTGTTGGTCTAGTCTGTGAGTCTAGTCTGCTCGTGTCTGACCCCCGCCTCTGTCTGTGCATGTCTGTTTTTGTTTTTTGTTTACCCTTTCTGGAGCCTGGTCGTGTAAACAACGTGGGGCCACCGCCACCCTAAATCCCTCGGAGGGGGCGTGTTGTCTTTGGCGAGCTGTCATTTCTCTCCTTTGTTTGTTTGGTTGTTTGCTGGAGAGTTGTTTGTGGAATGTTTGGGAGTTTGGCTGGCAGTGCTGGCGAGTGTGACATTGTCCTTGGTTACAAGAGTTCAAAGGTGGGCTTATTTGCGGCCAAGGAAATGTGCAAATAAAGGGGGCGGGGGGGGGGGGGGGGGGGTGGGGTTAGGGGTCGTTGACCCAGTCATGTTGAAGGGTGACTGCCAGTAACTCAGGGCTTCACTGGTCAAGTGAGTTACCATGGAAACCAGAGTTCTCCATTCCTCAGTGTTTACTAACTCTTTGTTCAGACTGCCACACACAACAAACACACACACACACACACATGCGCACGCACGCACGCACGCACACACACACACACACACATATTCCCTATACCCGGAAAATGATTCTTATTCTGTAAGCAACAGTGAAGTTCTTGTCAGAGAGCAGTGCATAAACACACTAACTAGGGCCCATCTACAGAACATAGTCAGAAGACCCACTGTTCAGTTCATTCAGTGAAGTGAACATGTTTTTTTCTTTTTATTGATAGACTTGGTCAAACAGAGAAAATATTTTAAGATCACATTATAGCACTCGATATTTGAAAAAGTTTGAAACACTCAAAAACCCTGAGTCAAATAGTTGTCTCAGAAAGTAAGTAACAAAACTACAACACATAACCACTTTTTTTTTTTTTTTTTGACATTATCCATAATTTTCAGGCTTCCAGCAAATGACAAAATTACAGGTTACCAGATAAGAAACGAAAAAAAATCGCACTGAAGAGCCACAATCAGAGTAGAAAATCTTTAAATTCACGGTCTGTTTGCGTTTCTCTCTCTCTCCGCTGCCATCGCTCTGCCTCGGTGACAAGACAAACGTGCGTCTTGGACAGAAGTTTCTGTCCTTTAAAATGTTAAAATGTTGACCTTAGGGTTATAGCTTTAATGTTAAGGAAAGTGATTAATTGTTTGGATGTTGTTATTCATTCACTCTCCTATCACACAAATGCAGCCAAATATTTCTCATTATCTCACTCTCAGTTACAAAAAAAAAAAATTGCATCCAAAGATATCCAAAGATTGTCCCTGGATGGTGTTTATGTGAGAAAACAATTATCTGAATAAAGAATGACTTAATTTGAGGGGTTTTTGTGGAGCCTAACAGGAGAGCTTTTATGGCAGCATGTGAAGATAACTCATCCAGGCTAAATTTAGCTGTTCTTGAATCTGCTTAATCCCTTTTTTTTTGGTGTGGAGGGGAAAAAAAAGAAGCTATTAGAAACTATAGGAGAGTGGGGTTTTTTTAGATGCCGTTGTTTTTTGACTCTGAGCCAGACCAATGGCATGACCGCTCTCTCTGTGCACTAAGCACTGAAGGCCACAGCAGGAGGGGGGGGGGCAGTTTTACACTCTGTCAGTCTAAGATTAATGGAGACACCACCCCTGTTTGGCCCAGAACTCCTGTTTGGTCCACAACTCCTGTTTGGTCCAGAACCACTCTTTGGTCCAGAATTCCTGTTTGGTCCAGAATCACTCTTTGGTCCAGAATGCCTGTTTGGTCCAGAACTACTCTTTGGGCCAACTGTTTGTTCCAGAACTCCTGTTTGGTCCAGAACCCGTGTTTGGTCCAGAACCCCTGTTTGGTCCAGAATTCCTGTTTGGTCCAGAACTCCTGTTTGGTCCAGAACTCCTCTTTGGTCCAGAACCTCTGTTTGGTCCAGAACTCCTGTTTGGTCCAGGACCCCTGTTTGGTCCAAAACTCCTGTTTGGTCCAGAACCTCTGTTTGGTCCAGAACTCCTGTTTGGTCCAGGACCCCTGTTTGGTCCAAAACTCCTCTTTGGTCCAACTGTTTGGTCCAGATCTCCTGTTTGGTCCAGAACTCCTGTTTGGTCCACAACTCCTGTTTGGTCCAGAATTCCTGTTTGGTCCAGAACCCCTGTTTGGTCCACAACTCCTGTTTGGTCCAGAACTCCTGTTTGGTCCAGAATTCCTGTTTGGTCCAGAACCCCTGTTTGGTCCAAAACTCCTGTTTGGTCCAGAATTCCTGATTGGTCCAGAATTCCTGTTTGGTCCAGAACCCCTGTTTGGTCCAGGACCCCTGTTTGGTCCAGAACGCCTGTTTGGTCCAGCTGTTTGTTGGCTGTTGGAGAGCCTTGTCCCTCTGTATGCTGGGTGTTTTTGTGTCTCGGTGAAAGCCCGCCTTCAGCCTGATGTCTCTGACCCTGCTGGTGTCTCAGTGACAGTGTGATGTCTGTGCTGATGTCTCCGACCCTGCTGGTGTCTCAGTGACAG
>NC_044508.1:2431996-2434496 GCF_902362185.1 Chanos chanos | reverse complement strand
GGCTTTCTGTCGGGTCCAGAATGATATCCGCGGCCCGTCTTTCTGTTTTTACTCACTGGACTCCGGGCTTGTCCGTGTCAGAGGAAAACCACATACCTGCAGGAACTTTTTCATCTCGGTCTACAGATACAATTACCATCAAATGGAGGCCAGACCTGGTGCAGAGTGAAAATGTGGGGGTCATTTTTTCTCGGCTGAGTCCTCCCCCCCCCCTCCCCCGCCTGCCTTCACTGTCTTTTTCCCCTTTGCTGTTTTGGATGCTCTCAGGTACCCTTTCTGACCCCCCCCCCTTCCCACAGCCTCCCTTTACACCCCCCTCCCCACCCTCTCTGTCTGCCTTTCACTCTGTGATGTTAGAAGCTCTCAGAGTCAAGTGTTGAAAGCTTTGAGGTGATGTGTGTTCCACAGAGAGTCTGTTCTGATGGCTGTTAAGAGCCAGTGCTAATGCTCTTTTACTGCCAGACACAGAGAGAGAGAGAGAGAGAGAGAGAGAGAGAGAGAGAGAGAGAGGATCACATGTCATCCAATCATTTCTCTTATGATCTTCTAGGAACAACCACTTCTTTTTCAAATTATGACTTCTTAACAAAACATGTTTGTTTGTTTTTTTTATTTAATTTTATTTCATTACATTTTGTTTTGTTTTTCATTTGTAATGCAGTGCATGCATAAAATCCAGTTTTTATATTTTATTTATTTATTTTTTCACAGGCGTTCTTTCTTCCATTAGAGCCAGGTTAGTGGTCAGTCTGACCCCGGCTGGGTGCCGAGGGTTCTTCTGAAAATACGCGCTATTAGATCTAATTTACTGTCCTCTCTACAGGCTCGGCTATGACAGACAATGAGAGAAGTGCCCTGGACAGAGCCTGTATTTTGCTGTCTTATGGAACCTTTTTGACTTGAAAGCCCAAACTAAATTAGATCTGCAGCTCTGTTTCTTTAGGACTAGAGTACTGCCATTATTCGTCTGTGAGAGCTTGTTACACTCAGTGTTTTTGGAGGCTCTCTCTTTCTCTCTCTGTCTCTCTCTCCTCCCCCCTCTCTCTCTCTCTCTCCTCTCATCCTTCCCTCCCTCCATCTCTCCCTGATTACTCCTCTGTTCTCCCTGTCTGAAGAGCATAGGACACCACCCCCCTCCCTTTCTCTTTTCCTCCGCTGGTTGATTCTCATTCTGCAGGATCCCAGTGGACTCTTTGGCGGCGTGTAGCGTCTGGGCCGTAATTAATTCTTAATTGGAACACTTGTTTATCATTGTTGTTTGAAGATTCCTGACGAGGCGCCCAGATTACCCAGAGGGCCGTGCGCGGGCGCCGAGATGGGCGGAGCCACGCGCTGTACAGTTTAGCAGCGATTTCATCCCCTGCGCCCCGCCCCGCCCTGACCTGTTTTTATTTGGAGAAAGAGAGAGACAAAGAAGAGAGAAGGCAAAAGGAATTCTAAAATGATAGTCGGAGAGAACGAAACCCCAGCTGTGAGGAGGTTGAGAAGGAAGAAGGATTTTTTTTTTTTTTTTTTTTGCGGTCTAGCGTTGCTATGACGAATCAAACGAGCAAACCAACAAACACGAAACTTTATTTGACTTTATCAGAGATTCACCTTATTCTCCGCGTCAGATTTGGCAAGCCTGGCTAGACATCAATGCTTTCTCTCTGTCTCCATCTCTCTGACTCTCTGTCTGTCTGTTGCTCTCTCTCTCTCTCTGAGAAGAAGAAGAAGAAGAAGAAGAAGAAGAAGAAGAAGAAGAAGGATTTTTGGGGGGGGATTGGCTGTTCTTCCCTCACACTCTGGGGAGCTCCACGTTACGTGAACACCTCTGGGAAACTGCTCCCCCAGCCTGTTTATGCATTCACGCAATTCACTCAGTTCTCTCTATGAATTCCACCCATGACCGCCTTCATACAGTCCACACTTACTCTGTGTGTACTACCCCCCCATGACCACCTTCATACAGTCCACACTTACTCTGTGTGTACTACCCCTCCATGGTCACCTTCATACAGTCCACACTTACTCTGTGTGTACCACCCCCCCATGGCCGCCTTCATACAGTCCACACTCACTCTGTGTGTACTACCCCCCCCATGGGTGCCTTCATACAGTCCACACTTACTCTGTGTGTACTACCCCCCCCATGGGTGCCTTCATACAGTCCACACTTACTCTGTGTGTACTACCCCCCCCATGGGTGCCTTCATACAGTCCATACTTACTCTGTGTGTACTACCCCCCCATGGCCACCTTCATACAGTCCATACTTACTCTGTGTGTACTACCCCCGGCCCTTTTCACACGTCCACTGCTCATGTCACAACGTATAAAAATATATATACATACATGAGAAACCTACACTGACTCTGCTTGTCGGAGCTGCTCACAGATTAGGGAGGAAATCTGTGTTTCTCTTTAGGTTACTGCTGAGCTGAAGAATCAGTGTGGACAGTTTCTGGACCGACGCTGGTTTGGCAGGGACGTGCATTGCTGTGCCAGTATGTGTCAGCTC
>NC_044508.1:2419496-2421996 GCF_902362185.1 Chanos chanos | reverse complement strand
CAGAGCCACTCTCATCTTAACTTCCCATTAACCAATCAGCCAGCCGTTTGATTGGCTTTTAAACCAATCAGCCAGCCGTTTGATTGGCTTTTAAATGTTTCGCGACTCTGCATTGTTTCTGTTGCTGAGCAAAGTCTTGAGTTGTCTGTGCATTAAAATGGGTTATATTGTTACATTCTTTTCATGAATATCAATGCCCTGAGTTAACAATGAAGACGTGTGTGTGTGTGTGTGTGTGTGTGTGTGTCTGTGTGTGTGTGTGTGTGTGTGTGTGTGTGTGTGTCTGTGTGTGTGTGTGTGTGTGTGTGTGTGTGAACCCTGTGACACTGCTCTCATCAGTGGGTTCAGTAATTAATTACACATTCACAGATTATGAGCATGTTAGACATGACATTGTCAGAATGTTAGTGATGACATTGCTCCAATATGCTTTGGGATGTGATAAAAAAAATTACAGAGGCTTAAGAAAAAACTGACACTCTCTATTTTAACCACATATTTATCTTTAGATCTGAAATACCAATTTCATGAATATTCAACAACTAGTAAGCTTCAGTATCCCATTAGTTATGCTTTACGTTGTATATATGTATAAAATACACACACATTCACTCACACACACACACACACACACACACACACATCTTTTTTATAGGTCAGTGCAGTCCTGCTTGGTTCTGTCTGACATTCTCCATTCTGTCTGTCATTTTCTGTATTGATAAAAAACTCTCTCGTATTCTCTGTAGAACCTCTAGGGAATCCATTATTGATCCTTGACAGGTTCTCATCTAGAAGCTTCCACCTGTAATCTTCTGGGTTAATTTATTCTGGAGTTTTTTGGGGTTTTTTATGTTGTGATTTTCTGTCTCTTGGCAGCTGTCTGTAGCTCATTTAATTATTAAGGCTCAAAATTCAGATTGATGTTTTGGAAGGCACTTCATTTGTTTGTTTGTTTGTTGGGCTTTTTTTTGCTTCTCGGCTGTTTGATACAACATGAGTTTGGTTCTTGTTCAGTTCACCGTAAAGCCCAGCCTGGTCCTCAGCCAACCCAACACTACTCAACGCAACCCAACACTGCTTAACACAACCCAACACTACTCAGCTGAACCCAACACTGCTTAACACAACCCAACACTGCTCAACACAACCCAACACTATTTAATACAACCCAATACTGCTTAACACAACCCAACACTACTCAGCCCAATACTGCTTAACACAACCCAACACTGCTCAACACAACCCAACACTACTCAACGCAACCCAACACTACTCAACGCAACCCAACACTGCTTAACACAACCCAACACTGCTTAACACAACCCAACACTACTCAACGCAACCCAACACTGCTTAACACAACCCAACACTACTCAGCTGAACCCAACACTGCTTAACACAACCCAACACTACTTAATACAACCCAATACTGCTTAACACAACCCAACACTACTCAGCCCAATACTGCTTAACACAACCCAACACTGCTCAACGCAACCCAACACTACTCAGCCCAACACTGCTCAACACAACCCAACACTACTCAACATAACCCAACACTGCTTAACACAACCCAATACCGCTTAACACAACCCAACACTGCTTAACACAACCCAATACTGCTCAACACAACCCAACACTACTCAACGCAACCCAACACTGCTCGACACAACTCAATACTGCTTAACACAACCCAACACTGCTCAACACAACCCAACACTACTCAGCTGAACCCAACACTGCTTAACACAACCCAACACTACTCAACACAACCCAACACTGCTTAATACAACCCAATACTGCTTAACACAACCCAACACTGCTCACATACCCAACACTACTCGGCCCAATACTGCTTAACACAACCCAACACTGCTTAATACAACCCAACACTGCTAAATACAGTTGAATAGTACTCAACACTGCGTAATGCAGCATTTATCTGTAATTCACTTCTTATGTTCAGATTTACCATGCACAGCCCATTGTTCAAATAAACTCAAATTCAGTTCAGTTCAGCTGAACATAACTGGCGTCAACTCAAGTGTTCCTAAAACAAACACTTTCTTTGAAAAGAACAGGTTGGGCTTATTTATTTATTTGTTTATATATTCACTTGTACATCTGAAGAACTGACTGATGTTCTGCATTTAGCACAAGCAGACATTGTACCAGTTACACTGTGGTGTTTTAATAACCGTGTGCTTTATCAAACCGTAAGTCTAGCCTGGTGTCCTGCTCAGGGAGGTTTTTGTCAGCTGAGATCAGACTCGTGCGAAATCATTAGGGTTGTGATGGCAGAGACTTGTGCGTGATATATTTGGACATCTCCGATAACCACAACATTGGAAAGAGTCTTGGATAATTGGATTACAGGCAGTCAGCAGAACACGAAATATGTTCCGAGGTTTGAAAATTGGATTGGGTCTCTCTCTCTCTCTCTCTCTCTTTCTCAGCAGAATTGGCGTGAGAACATCGGGTAAACGTTACTGACACGCAG
>NC_044508.1:2409496-2416996 GCF_902362185.1 Chanos chanos | reverse complement strand
AGATCATCTCAGGTGTGTATGTATGTATTTACACACACACACAAACACACACACACACACACACACGTTTATGTGAGAATAATCTGGCATATGTGTGTGTGTGTGTGTTTGTGTGTACGTGTCTAAGTGAGTGCGAAATGTGTGTGTGTGTGTTAAACTGAAGTTGATTGACAGTTGATGATATTTCACCTGCTGAGTGCTCTGGTGTCAGTGGCACAGATATGTTGTGGTTAATGGTGGACCATGAATAACTGTCTGAACGCTCAAATCACTTCACAATAATCAGAACCTTATAGGAGAACCTGAACCCATCGGAATGACATTTACTCTGGACAACTGTATTCATAGCTCAGCGCTCCGAACACTGAGCCCAGAAATGAGTCAAAATAACTCTTCATTAGCATGAACCGATATCAAATTATGGCTTTTAAGTAGTGAGTACAATAATACTCTTCGAATGCTATTGTCCTAGATAACTAAGTTCCTGGATCGCCATATTCAGTAACCCAGGGAATGATTTATTACGTACTCAGAGAATAGAAACACGAATGTCAACTTTTATTACAACAGTTAAACTGAACCAGCACAGAATGGATCTACTGTTGAATAAAATGGGCTTTAGATGGAACTAAGGCACATTTACTGCACACACACACACACACACACACATACACACACACACACACACACACAGCTTCTAAACTACACACAGAAGAACTAACGAACTACAGAGACAGTGCTACCTTCAGTATAGCTAAATTATATAGAGCTTTATGCATGTATTATCACTCATGAAGAGGCACATTCAACTAAGAGAATCTCCTTAAGTCATGTTCCAGTGGAGTTACTTACACTAATGGTAGTGAGGGAAGGAGAGGAAAGGGGAGAAAGAGGAGCGGGCCCAGCCACACTCAGGTGCTAGACACCGCAGTTACTGAGCTTGACTTTGGGAGACCATGAGCGAAACTTTGTGTCGGTACCAGTAGAGTCTTTTAGCGTGGCGGATCGTCCGAGGCGGTGAGATTGGGCTGGTTCTTTTGTGTCGGTACCGATACAGTCTTTTAGCGTGGCGGATCTTTCGAGGCGGCAGGACTGGGCCGGTTCTTTGTGTCGGTACCGATACAGTCGTTTAGCGTGGCGGATCGTCCGAGGTGGTGAGATTGGGCCGGTTCTTTGTGTCGGTACCGATACAGTCTTTTAGCGTGGCGGATCTTCCGAGGCAGCGGGACTGGGCTGGTTCTGAGCTGAGATGACAGGATGGATGGGCGGACTACAGGACGACTCACTGATCGGGAGGTGGCAAGGTGTCAGGGTTTTATCCGAACTGGAAAGAGGGGGTGCTGCTAGCCCCCTTTGGGGGGTCTCTCTGACCGGAGGGAGGAGGTAATCCTCAAAGTTTGGGAAGTGTTGATCGGAGCTCAGTTTATGAAAAAGTTTCTTTTCCCAGACAGAGAATTAAAATGATGTGGGTCCACTCATATCTGTGGTGTTTCATGCTTCCAGGTGACATTGAATACGATGGCTCTAAAGCTGCAGACGGCTTAGGGTTCACTGACAGCTCGACAATTAGCTGCTGGTTAATTGGCCAGTGGTTATTCCAAAGCCCCATAGCCTGTTTACAGCTCTGTGATTGATTATGGGATCGATCCATGAGATTATTCTGTAATGTTGTGCAGGCTGGGTTATTTTCTTCCGTGTGGCGATTTCCGACTGTACTCGCAGTGGGGGCCGAATTCCACTCCCACGGAGACACTACCCTCTGAGGTGATCTGGGCTTTGTAGAAATTGATTGTTATCAACGTGTGACCAGATGGTACGGATGCTGCCGTGGTAACTCAGAGAACCTGATCTTTGTTAAGTATAAGTATATATATATATATTTTTATAACAAACGTTTTTTTGGGGTTTTTTTGGAGCTTTGGTGTTCATTGGTTCTGAACACTAGGAGGCTGTGGCCCTAAAACGGAGCAATTAGGACCAAAGTAACAGTGACAGAGAGGGAGAAAGAGTGTGTGTGTGTATGTGGTGTGTGTGAGTGTGTGTGTGCATGTGCGTGTGTGTGCGTGTACATGTGTGTGTGTGCGTGTGTGTGTGTGTGCATGTGTGTTCATGTGTATGTGTGTGTGGTGTGTGTGTATGTGTGTGTGGTGTGTGTGAGTATGTGTGTGCATGTGTGTGCGTGTGTGTGAGTGTGCATATGTGTGTGCGTGTGTGTGTGTGTATGTGTGTGTGGTGTGTGTGAGTATGCGTGTGCGTGTGTGTGTGTGAGTGTGTGTGTGTGTATGCGTGTATGTGTGTGCGTGTGTGTGAGTGGTGTGTGCGTGTATGTGTGTGTATGTGTGTGTGTGTGTGTGTGTATGTGTGTGTGGTGTGTGTGTGTGTGTGTGTATGTGTGTGTGTGTGTGTGTGAGGGCGGCAGGACATGATGACAGTCTGTGTGCCTGACAGTAATGATGACGTGACCAGTGTAAAGTAACACTCCGTTATGACTGAACTTAGAAAAACTTTAAAAACACACACCTTCTCACAGCTACAACAACAGTGTACACTCACACATAAAAGAACTCCGGAAAAATTTACACTGGATAGTCCAACACTTACAAACTGTATACATACATATATATATATGTGTTTTTATATATATCTCTGAATGTGTGTGTATGTGTATGTTTGTGTTTGTTAAATATATATATGCTTAATAACATTTGATTACTGTTGGGCGAGAGACTGTGCTGTTGATGTGGGTTTGAGATCTTTTTGGGGGTTTTTTGCCTGTGGTTTGGTTCTTTGGACAGATATTACAAAGCATATTGCACTCAGACCCCCCCCCCCCCCCCTGCCCTCCCCCCTCCTCTTTATCACAGTTAGTATCTTTAGCTGTTAGCGCTCAGGGCTAAGGCTGACTGCCTCAGAGGCCGTGCGGCGTTGTGCTCTTCCTCCTCCTCCTCCTCTTCCTCTGCCTGAGCACTACTCTTCCTTCCCTTGGGCCAATTTAATGAGAGAGAGAATGAGATGGGGGGGTGGGGGGGGGGGGTGAGAGAGAGAATGAGAAGGGGGGGGGTGTGAGAGAGACAGTGAGCGAGAGAGTAAAAGCAGGAGAGAAGGTGAGATAAGAGAGAACAAGATAGAGATAGAAACAGTGTAGGTGGAATTTCTCTCTCTCTCTCTCTCTCCCTCACTCTGTGCATTTTTGAACTGTGATCATCCAAATGGGTTTCTGGCTCAGGGATTTTTTACACTTTTCTTCTTTTTCTTTTAAAAATGAATACATAGTCAGAAAAAATTGTTCCGCGGTGATGATTTTTATGACGATAAGTGTGGTCACACATGTTTCTGTGCCAGTTCATTCACTTTCAAAAAAAAAAAAAAAAAAAAAACTGCCTGCAGACGTCCTCCCTTACAGTTAGGGTGAAATTTGACAAATAAGCTTTTATGCTTTCATCTCATTAACTCCATTCTCCGTCCTCTCCCCGTTCCGTTGGACTCTCTTTCTGTCTTTCTCGTTGGAGTTTCTGTCTGCCGTTTCAGGGTTAACTTTGAATTCATCTGCTCCGTAGACTCTGAATTCTGTAGAGTGTAGAGTGCACTCGTGTGAGTTCATATGAAAGTGTGTGTATGTGTGTGTGTGTGTGTGTCTTTGTGTATGTGTTTCTTAGTAAGAGTTTCTTTGAAAGGTTCAAGAGTTTCTTGGATGTATTATCTAATGTCTAGAATATATGTCTTTTTACTGTCTGTTTTGTTTGTTTGTTTGTTTGTTTCAGAAGCATTTTCTCTTTATCGTCTATCAGTTCATTTGCTTTTAGAGGTTTTTTTTTCATTTGCTTGAACTGGTTTGTTCATTTTCCTCACTCACCTCAACCTTCCGCCTCCTAAAACGCCGTACGTGTAAATGTGACGGTGTGCAGCACTAGAGAACTGTGACACTGCATGTGCTCTTGGAGAAACTGTCTTCTGACAGCCGTGCCGATAAAACATGCCTGAGCCGAATGAAGACTCAGAGAGAGTAGGGTGGGGGAATTAGTCTTTATATGATACTGATTAAGAAAAGGTCAAAAATGAATTACGCCAAAGGAGTCAAGTGCTCCCCTCCGCTCCTCTCTCTCTCTCTCTCTCTCTCTCTCTCTCTTTTTTTTTTCTTCTCAGGCTGGTATGTGTCTCTGAGGTCATCGTTGTGACTTCCGCTCTAACGACTGTTCATTATCACCACGGAAACGCTTGATCGGGCTCTCCCAGAGTGACCTCGCCTCTTATGCCAATTACCAGCCTTTTAACGGGAAAACGCCACCATGCCCTCTCCTGCTTTCTCTCTCTCTCTCTCTCTCTCTCTCTCTCTCTCTCTCTTTTCCTCTCTCTCTCTCTCCCTCTCTCTTCCTCTCTTTTCCTCTCTCTCTTTCTCTCTCTCTCTCTCTCTCTCTCTGATATTTGTCTAAGAAAAGTGAATAGGGAAGCTGTGCTACTCATAAGCGACATATTGAAACGGTAAACATTCTGGTGCTTGTGCAGGTTTAAGGCCTTTAAACCGAGCCATGTCCTCTGATACAAAACGACTGTAAGACTGAGAATTCAGTGACTTAACGCTGCCAATCCAGCTTTGGAAACCTTGTGACATAATTCACATCTAACACTGTGTTTATTTTCACTCTTTCTCTCTCTGTCTCTCTCTCTCTCTCTTCGTGATTGTAGCTTGTCCCTCAGGGGCTATAATACCCACTGCAGTGTCAGACTGCACCATCTCATTTTGAGATTAAATTCCTAATTCCTGTCTCTCACACCCGATCCCACACACACACACACACACACACACCGAGCACTGGGCTTGGTATGCATCTGTAATTAAACCTTTCACTTCAGTCCAGTAAAACTCTTGTCGCACGAGTTCTGGAAGCATGTTGCCAAAACAACTTTTTGAATGCATGCATGCATGCACAAACATGTACAGGTTATACTGAATTTCCTAATCTAAGAAAAAAAAGTTTTTCATCTATCTGTCTATCTATCTATCTATCTATCTATCTATCTATCTATCTATCTATCTATCTATCTATCTGTCTTTCTGTCTTTCTATCTTTCTATCTATCTATCTATCTATCTATCTATCTGTCTTTCTATCTGTCTATCTGTCTATCTATCTATCTATCTATCTGTCTTTCTGTCTTTCTATCTATCTGTCTTTCTATCTGTCTATCTATCTATCTATCTATCTATCTATCTATCTATCTATCTATCTATCTATCTTCTGCTCCCTGTAAATTGTGGCAGTTTTTGTTTAGTCTTTCTTCCTTTAGTGTCTCATTCAGAGTTCCACATCTCTTGTCTGTCTGTCTGTCTGTCTTTAGAAGCATAAGGTCTTATGTAACACAGACATTTCAATTCCAGTTCCACAATAGAAACCTATATTTACTCTCTCTCTCTCTCTCTCTTTTTCTCTCTTTCTCCCTCCATCTGTAGGACACGGAAGTCTTGAACACAGCTATTCTGACCGGTCGGCGTGTATCTGTGCCCGTGAAGGTCGTGAGCGTGGAACAGGACGGAACTGTACGTGAAGTCGATGACCCTGTGACCTGCCAGTCCACCGATGAAGATGTCCTAAAGGTCAGAAGTCTCCCGCATTCTCATCATCAGACCACGTAACCCTGTTATAGTAACAACAGAAAAGTCCACCACAGCATCCATGTAACCCTGTTACATTAACAGCAGAAAAGTCCACAACAGCATCTGTGTTCCTGTCCAGCTGCATCACAGAAGAATGAAAACCTACTTAAAAAAAGAAACTTTAAACATCTTGTTGAAAGTGTCAACATGACCAGTTTTCTCTGGGGTTCAGTTACAGCACTTAGGGCTGCATGTAAACAAAACAAAACAAAACAAAAAAAGATTAACGTCCAAATAGATATACAAAAATAAATAAACAGATAAATAAACAAATAAATATATAAAAAATACACTAATGTCCAAATTAATTCTTAGCATTATACATTATCAGTGAAAAAGACAGGACCAAGATGTTAACGATCAAACATTCATTTCTTTCTCAGGCCTTCTTTTTTCCGTTGTTATTTTACTCTTTCCTTGGGTGGTTAATGTTCCCAACCTGGCGTATTTTTCATACTGTGAAAAACAGCCTTGTTAAACAATTCAGTGTGGCACTGTGAACTCCTCAGTTTGCTCCAGAATATTTCCTTTCCCCCTCCTAGAACATTTTCTCTCTGCAAATATGCTGGTTACCAAACACCTTTAAAATGTCGCATCTTCGTAAACAGCTACAGTAGCAGTGAGTGGCAGTAATGACTTGATTATCACAAACTTCAACAACATTTCAGTCAAGGAAGGCCTGGGCAAGGTGCCCAAAATTGCTTTCTCTCCGAAGAAAGAAAAAAAAAGAGCAACAAACAGGGAGAGAGAGAGAGAGAGAGAGAGAGAGAGAGAGAGAGAGAGAGAGATATGTTTGAAAGCTTTTGCGTCTGGGGGACCCTGCCTGGCTCTTTGGCTCGACAGCAGACTCATTCTGACAGACTCAATATTGAAGCAATTTCCAGACACAAGCGGCCGGTCTCGTTATTTAAATACAATCAATGGCGGAGAACTGCGTGGAAGTCGTTCTCCTCGCCATAATATACCCCCAAAAAAGAGTCCCATTAAGATAAAGACCTGGACGCTCCATTGACGGCTTTGTCAGTCAAGAGCAACAGACGGAACTGGAGAGAGAACAACAATCTGTTGTAGCAGAAAAGAACATTGACGAGACCGAAAAGAAAAAAGAAAAGAAAAACCCCTAACTGTCAGAGACAAAAGAAGGGGACGTCTGAGGCCTCGTTGACTTCTCTAAATGGTTGTCTGGCCAAAGTCACGGCGGCAGCAGGCGATTTGTACGGGGGATGAGTTCCCCCTTGTTAGCAAAATGACCAAAATGCATCCCCCTTGTTAATCTGCCATCCCCCCTATATACTCTATAGAGTAGTGTCAGTGACCATTGGGCCGTCCCCCCTGTTAAAAAATAACAAATCGCCTTCTGCATGGTGGTGCCACGTTGTCTTTCCTGCGAGAGAGAACTTCTGCATTGAAGAGTAGCGTTAGTCATGCTGAGCACACCGGGTCCAGTCGCATGTGTTTGAAGATTGTGAAGGATACTAAACAGACACACTGAAGTTATGATGCAGAAACTGACTATTTGTTTTGGGTGCGGTTGAAAAAAGGGAGAATTTCGTCATGAGTCGCACCCATTTTGGATTTCTGCACAGTTAGACAGATAACCTGAGACACGAGGTTTAAGTCTGTCCAATGGGAATGTGAGTCTAAGTCTGTCCAATGGGAATGTGAGTTTAAGTCTGTCCAATGGGAATGTGAGTCTAAGTCTGTCCAATGGGAATGTGAGTTTAAGTCTGTCCAATGGGAATGTGAGTTTAAGTCTGTCCAATGGGAATGCACTCTTTACTGTTCTCCAAGAATTTTTACTTCTGGCTGTAATTGTCTTATAACTATGAAATCTTGCTTTGCACATTA
>NC_044508.1:2384496-2399496 GCF_902362185.1 Chanos chanos | reverse complement strand
CACCAAAACACCTGACAACAATCGCAATCACAAACCCAACACCAAAAGACCTGACAACAATCGCAATCACAAACCCAACACCAAAACACCTGACAACAATCGCAATCACAAACCCAACACCAAAACACCTGACAACAATCGCAATCACAAACCCAAAACCAAAACACCTGACAACAATCGCAATCACAAACCCAACACCAAAAGACCTGACAACAATCGCAATCACAAACCCAACACCAAAAGACCTGACAACAATCGCAATCACAAACCCAACACCAAAACACCTGACAACAATCGCAATCACAAACCCAACACCAAAACACCTGACAACAATCGCAATCACAAACCCAACACCAAAAGACCTGACAACAATCGCAATCACAAACCCAACACCAAAACACCTGACAACAATCGCAAACACAAACCCAACACCAAAACACCTGACAACAATCGCAATCACAAACCCAACACCAAAACACAGCAACTGATCTGTCTGTCCACTCTGTTCGCTGCCCCTCTTTTCCTTACCTGTCTGTCTTCTCATGTACGCGCAAGAAAAGACACATCCTTTCACATATGTTCTCTGTGTTGTCTGAGTCAAATACAAAGTTGTTCGATCGTTTAAATGTAAGGTTAGTGCACACACAGTCATAGAAACAGACACAGACACATAAACACGTACACAAAAGAAAGAAAATGACACTATATGCTTTTGCTTCTCTCTCTCTCTCTCTCTCTCTCTAACTCTCTCTCTCTTTCTCTCTCTAACACTCTCTCTCTCTCTCTCTCTCTCTTTCTCTCTCTAACTCTCTCTCTCTCTCTCTCTCTCTCACTCTCTCTGTCAGGTGTCTGGGGCCTGTGATGCAGTGTTGGTTAATGGGAAGGAGATGAGAGGTCGTCAGTCAGTGAAGGTTACATTTAGGCACCTGTATTTGACCTCTGACCTGGAGCTGACTGTTTGGGTGCCACGGTTACCATTGCAGATTGACGTGTCAGATGCTGAACTGAGCCAGGTCAAAGGTTGGAGGGTCCCTATCCTCCCAAACAAGAGGTACGTGTGTATGTGTGAGTGTGTGTGTGTATGTGTGCATGTGTGTGAAGATGTGTGTCAAGTCTGTGTTTTGGTATGTATGTTTTTCATTATATTGTTTGGAAGCTGGAGAAGTTGCAGAGAGAGAGAGAGAGACAGACAGATAGAGAGAGAGAGACAGACAGACAGAAAGGTGTGTGTCACAGGTTTGAGAGAATTCATCCGCTGTTACAGTACAAAACAAATATCAATGGGTATTCTCCGTTGTGTGTGTTTGTGTGAGCGTACGTGTGTGTGGATGGACAGACCTTCAAACTTCCAGTTTTAACAACAGTACAAACAAACAAAAGGACATTGACAAATAATTCCTGAGAACTTTCATTTAACTTTTCTCTCTCTGTCTTTGTCTGCCCTGTTTCTGCCCTGTGTTTCTCTCACACAGAGCCACATACACTCTCTCTCTCTCTCTCTCTCTCTCTCTCTCTCTCTCTCTCCCCCTCTCTCTCTCTCCCTTTTTCTCTCTCTCCCTTTTTCTCTCTCTCTCTCTCTCTCTCTTGCTCTCTCTCTCTCTTTCTCGAGTCACACCCCTTTCCCTCCAGAGACAAGGTGTTGCCACCTTCATATCCTTGTGATTCTGTGTGTGTGTGTGTGTCTGCGTGTGTGTGTGTGTGTGTTTGTGTGTGTATGAAAGAGCATTTTTACAGGGTCATACCTGCCTGACAGCCTACACTGAGTGTGCCTGGCCCCTTTTTCAGTTTGGACAATTTCTCTCTCTAGTTTTAAAGACAAACTCCTTTTCACCTATACACACACACAAACACACCCACACACTCACATACATTCAGACCACTCACTCATACTCTCTCACACACATACTCACACAGAATAAGAAGGCTGTAGTGAGAAAGTCAGAGAGAGAATGAAGGTGAAAGACATTCACAGAGAGAGAGAGAGAGAGAGAGAGAGAGAGAGAGGAGAGAGAGAGAGAGAGAGAGAGAGAGTTATATTCTGAGAGAATGAGGGTGAAAGACATTCACAGTGAAAGAGAGAGAGAGAGAGAGAGAGAGAGAGTTATATTCTGAGAGAATGATGGTGAAAGACATTCACAGTGAAAGAGAGAGAGAGAGAGAGAGAGAGTTATATTCTGAGAGAATGAGGGTGAAAGACATTCACAGAGAAAGGGCAATAGAGAGTTATATTCAGTGTAAGTGTACAAATAGACAGGTTGACTTGATGAAATATTGACATGTCTACTGTTACAGCCATAAACACCATAAACTTTCCACTGCTAACCGGACACACAATTCTTACTGTGAAATCACCACAGGAACTCTGTGTGTGTGTGTGTGTGTGTGTGTGTGTGTGTGTGAGTGGCAATGTGCACTTTTGTTGTTGTATTGTGTGTGTGTGTGTCTCTATGTGCATTTTGTGGTTGTATTTGTGAGTGTGCGTGTGTGTGCGCGTGTGTGTTGGAGTGTGTGTTTGTGTGTTTAAACATGTGTATCATCCATTCTCAGGCCTACACGTGACAGTGAGGATGATGAGGATGATGAGAGGAAGGGGAAAGGCTGTACTCTGCAGTACCAGTACGCTTCAGTCCGGGTTCTGACCCATTTCGTGGCCGAGCCGACCGACCCGGGCGGGGATCTGGTCTATATGCTGGGTCCAGACTGGCAGGCCGACATCACTGATCTGGTTCTGGACTTTCTGAAGGTGGAGGACCCCAGAATCGCCCGTCTACAGGAGGGCAGGGTTCTGGTGGGTCGAGACCTGGGCATCACTACCATTCAGGTACCAAACGATCTTTGTCCTTATTTCTCTGTCTCTCTCTCTCTTTTTCTCTTTACTGCCCTTGAGCCGGCAGCATATCCGGTGTACTCCATCACTGTGCAGACAGACAAGCAGGACAGCCTGGTCTGATGGAGAGAGTTAGGGCACTGTTTACTGTTCGGTAAAGAGCGACTGGAACTGAAGCTGTAGCTGATGATGGGAAAGCTGAACCCCACGGAGTCGTTTCACTGTTCACACAGTTCATCTGAGTGTCTGAGTTATTTCACTATTCACACAGTTCATTTGAATGTCTGAATGTCTGAGTCGTTTCACTGTTCACACAGTTCATCTGAGTGTCTGAGTCGTTTCACTATTCACACAGTTCATTTGAATGTCTGAGTCGTTTCACTGTTCACACAGTTCATCTGAGTGTCTGAGTCGTTTCACTATTCACACAGTTCATTTGAATGTCTGAGTCGTTTCACTATTCACACAGTTCATGTGAGTGTCTGAGTCGTTTCACTGTTCACACAGTTCATCTGAGTGTCTGAGTTGTTTCACTATTCACACAGTTCATTTGAATGTCGCAATGCCTTCAATCACTCAGAGTCGTTTTGTTTGTCTTTAGAAACTTAAACGTGTTCAGGAAACGTATGAAGATGGAATGCATAGAGACTTTTATTTTGTCTTTTTCCGTGAACATGTTAAAAAAGAAAAAAGAAGTACAGTAAAGAACAAACAGATGAGAAATGAGAATTGAGTAGAGAATAGACTGAGAGGGTAGTAACACGTAGAGTACATACCTGAAACAGGAAGCTCACACCTGCCTCTCTAAAGGTGTCACCGCACCTTCATTAACAAGTGTGTGTGTGTGTGTGTTTGTGTGTGTGTGTTTGTGTGTGTGTTGGGGAGGAGAGATGGAGAGAGAGTGATAAAATGACTAAATCTCCGAGATTGGTGTCAGGTTCGTTGTTTATCTGAGTGAACACAATGTTGTTTACAGCTGGGGAGCGTTGTTTACATATATAAATGTTTGGCAGTAACTAGGTTGTAAAAAACGCTTGATTAATTTATTCATAAAGCGCGTTTATGAGCGTGCGTTTGTGATTGTTTATTTTCACGTGTTTTGAGGAGATTCCTAGGCTCCACTAACGGTGACGTTTATTTAAAAGCTGCACAGACAGGGGTGTGTACAGTACATTTTACTGTACGACACCAGTCCACTCATCAAACCACGTTTTTTTTTTTTTGTTTGTTTTGTTTTGTTTGTTTGTTTTTTTCCTTTTCCCTTCCTCCCTCGCGCTCTGGAATTCCCCGCCGTGTCAGTCAACGCGCTCGTCGGCCCACAGTAACTACAGATTACACTTGACAATGACATGTTTATTCCGACTTTCCTTTGTACAGCAGTGGTGTCATCTGTCCCACGCTGCCTCAGTGCGCTGTGTAGCACCAGTCCCTTTCTTCACTGACTGACGCCCGTATTAGTGGCTTTGGCTCAGAGCTTTTGTGGAGGGAGTTTTTTTTTAAAATTAGTATCATTATTATTTGGTCCGTTTTTTGACGGGCTGCCTCTTTGTGTGCACAGTGTAAAAATCTCAATTTCTGAAAACATGTAATGAAAATACGAGCCGCGATGGCAAATTCAGACAAGTTTTTGGCGAATTCAGCTTATTTTGAAATTTAAAATTTTTTTTTGTTTGTTTGTTTGGTTGGTTGGTTTTTTTGAGCCTGAGTTGAGTTGGTAACATTTTGCTGTTAAGGTAGTAAATTAGATTTTACATTGCATAATCTAGATTATCATTCTATTATCCTGTATAACATTCTGACCCGACTAAGAGCTTGCCAGTGGAAATGGTGAAGCGGTCAGGGATTTGACCCAATAACAGAGGTTACTTCAGGGAAACCCCAAACTTATGCACCCCTGAACAGGACAAGGACCCCCACGGTCGCTCCAGCGGTTTGCAGCCTCAGGTCACCTGTCCACATAGTAACAGCCAGTCTTTGGTGTCTCTGTGGGTTATCTCTCTAGGTACTGTCCCCTCTCTCGGACTCCATCCTGGCCGAGAAGACCATCACAGTCTTGGACGACAAGGTCACGATCTCTGACCTCGGGGTTCAGCTGGTCGCCTCGTTGTCCCTGTCGCTACAACCGAGCCCCAGCGACAGCCGAGCCATCTACATCACCTCCACCGCCAACGAGCTGTTCCACACCCCCAAGCAGGTGAGAGTACACGATCACCGTAGCAACCAGTATCCATGACAGTGTATCCATGAGGAAGGGGGTGGTTGATGTGATTGAGGAAAGAGCAGGTGGTTTCGGGGTGAAGGGATATTTGGGTACTTTTTAATATTTACAAGATGTAAATATGCGGTATTTTGTTGTTATGTGTTGATCATTTAACGAGAATGAGGAAAGCAGAAGGGTTTCTATCATGATAAAAAAGGCAGGAATTTGTTTTTTAATGCCTTGTCCAGTCTAGTCAACAAAACAAATCTGTTTGTTCACACTGTTGTCGCTCATGTATCAAAAAACGCACCAAAAACACGGGCAGAAAACATGCACCAAAAACGAAACCAAAACGGTTTTGACATGCTGAAAATAAAATTCTCATCTCAAATCTGCAACGTTTTTTCTTTTTTTTTTTTCCACTTCATGTTAACACATTCATTGTCTCCTCTAAATACTCAACTTTGAAATACGGTTGTTCACAATCATCTCATCTCTGCAGCTCTGAAAGTAGCTCTCACTCTCTCCGTGTCGTTGTGAGGCCATTCCCACACAGACGACCTGCGGATGAAGCGTCTGTGAACGTGTGGGGGCGGAGCCACAGCCCGACCTCCACCAGCCCCACGCAGGCTAACCACCCTCATTTATTCTCATTCAGTTTGAACCCACACCCCCAAATTTTGTTTTTTTTTTTCTTCTTTTCCTAAATCAGGACTGCTCTGTCTTATTCGTTCCCTTTTTGTTCATGGATGTTTTCTGGTGCTCCAGCAATTGCTGCTATTCAAGTATCTATGGAGTGTTTGTGTTTTTTTTTTTTGTTTTTGTTTTTTTTTTTTTATCCTTGTGTACTTTGGTTTAGTTTATTCCAGTGGTGCAATTGTTGAAGCTGAAAATGATTTTTCCTCCCTCTTCTCATCTTTGCCGTTAACCTGCAGTTCATTTTCATTACTTCATTTGTATTACTCTTTTTCTCATTATCAAGGGATGCAGAAATAAATAGTTGTTTCCAGCGTATAGATTTAATTACTTTTCTCAAAGGTTTATGTGGTCCTTACTAAACTAAGACTTTTTTTTTTTGGATTAAAGAGAGACTTATAGTGGCTCTGGGGAAATTATACGTTTTTTTATTTCCCCCCATTTTCTTTTAAGAAAGAAATTTTCCCATCATCTTATTGACTTTGTTCACCATTCACATGAGTACAATCTCTGTGTTCCCTCGCTCTTTCTCTCGCTCTCTCTCTCTCTCTCTCTCTCTTTAGCTCTCTGTTCTCTTCCTTGAATCTTTGGCTCTGTTGTCACTGGCTTTGGCAGGGATTGTCAGTTTGTAGCTCACTGTAGGTTATACAGCAGCTTGGCTCTCTCTCCAAGGTCAGACAAGCTTTCTATTGTCATGACTCAACTGTCTCCCTCTGTTCTCTCTCTCTTTATTTCTCTCTCTCTCTCTCTCTCTCTCTCTCGCCTGTCTATCCCTCTGTTCCTCTGTCCCTCTCCCTCCTCCTCTTTCTCATGCGCTCACAGGAAGCAGCCATCAGTGTCTGGATCCAGTACAGTGACGGTTCTGTGACTCCACTCGATATCTATGATCCCAAGGACTTCACGCTGACCGCGACCTCGTTGGATGAAGCGGTGGTCTCTACCTATCAGGAGACGCCTCAACGCTGGCCCGTGGTGGTGGCTGAGGGAGAAGGTCAAGGGTCACTGGTCCGGGTGGAGATGGTCATCTCAGAGACGTGTCAGAAATCCAAGAGGAAGAGCGTGCTGGCCATGGGCGTGGGGAGCGTGCAGGTGAAATTCGGGCAGAACGACGTCGAGCAGAAGGGCAAAGGTCAAACCGAGGAACCGAACGGTGACCCGGAGGATAACAGCACCAGCGAGCAGCGTCAAAAGGTTTCGCAGACGGACAAGTCCGGGCCCGACAGCTGGAAGCTCAACAGCGCCGGGTCAGACCGGGAAGAAGGCGCCTTGAGGAAGGTAAGCACCACCACCAAGTCCTCCGTCACCCACCGCATCGGTGGAGGCAACAGCAAGCAGAGTCCTGGTGGAGGCCCAAACAAAGCCACGGACTTTACGAGTTACCCTGCCCAAGTGGATCTCCCAAGAGGTGCGGAGAGCGACCTGACCCAAAGTCCACGGGGTCTTTCGGACCTCGAAATTGGAATGTACGCCCTCTTGGGAGTCTTCTGCCTCGCTATCCTGGTGTTTCTCATCAACTGTGTGAGTTTCGCTTTCCGTTACCGGCACAAACAGCTCCCGGTGCTGGAGCAGGGCAATATGAACCACGCCCACGACTGGGTGTGGTTAGGCAACGAGGCCGACCTCCTGGACCACCACGGCAACCATGGTGGGCTCCCGCAGCCGGAGGAGTGCACCACAGCGATCGACCGCAGCGAGAGCTGCGAGGAGAGTAAGTACCTGCTCAACGGCAACGGTTCCAGCTCCGCCCACGTCCCCGGCCTGCCCCGGACCCTGTCGTCCGACCCGCGAGCTTGCCCGGGCCAAGACCCTTCCGGAAAGTCGGAGCCGCTCAACAACTCTCCCAGCGCGGTCAAACGCAAACGGGTCAAGTTCACGTCCTTCGCCACGGTTTTGCCTGACGAAGGCGGCGGGCCGTACACCAACTCGATCCTCGTCGGCAACGAGGACGACATCAAGTGGGTGTGTCAGGACATGGACTTGGGCCAGTCGGCCGAGCTCAGAACGTATATGGAGAGACTGCAAGACAATCTGTGAGGGGATAAGTGAGGTGGTGCCGGACTCTGGATCAAACTCACCTGTAATGCCTTTTGCACAGAAGGAGAGAAGAATAACTGTTATGTCGGCGGGGCAAAGAAAAGCAGTAAAGAAAAAAAAAAGCGTAGAGAGAAATGGAGAAAGGCTAAGAAAGTGGGAGGGTAAAGATTTGTTTTCGCCGGAGGATATGAAGGGGGTTGAGGAGTGACTGACAAGAAAGGGATTGTGGGAAAACTAGGGAGGCTTCAAGTAGCAACAAACTATCCGAGTGGCAAAAGGAAACATCACCATGGCGATGAACAAAGGAATTCACCACCGACAAGACCTCAAAGAGACACAGATAGAGGATTCACAGCCTGGACAGATGTACATTTGAACCCGTAGACGTAAAGTTTGCAACAAAAGCACTTCAAGAGGTTGCCGTCAGAATCATTTCACTCGCTTTGTATTTGCTATTAATTTAAACCAACCTTGAAACGTAGGTAAAATTTACAGACTTTTTTGCTATGGTAGGATACGGGATCCAGCAGTATTGTGTAAGTGGATCTGCAGAAAGTCTCTCCCTCTCCTTTTCAGGTCCAAAGTCTCTGGATTGACAATTTTTTTCTTAAGATTTCATTTTTATATGGATCGTCCCAGTCTGTGTTCTCCGTATAGCTTATTCCCAACAGCCTGAAAACTCCCGAAAACAAACAAACAAACAAAAAAAAGCGTGTTCTGACCAGGTTGTTGGAGGGAACCCCGAGACCTCTGCCCACTCGACGTAGAAAGGTACCGCCAGCCACGATGTAAGGTGCATAGTTTAAAGATTTTTTTATAAGAAATTCCAAACAGTGTATTCCCTCCTCCTTTAAAAAAAAAAAGACTTGTCTGAAAAAAAGAAAGCGTTTAGATGCATTAGGGATAAACGGACGATCCTGAAATGGAAGTGTTCCGGAAGCTGAGCACCTGAGATAGAAGGCATTTACCCGCACAACGAGACAAAAACAAATCAAAACAAAAAATGGTCCTACGGATGATTCCAGATCAGTGTCCACTTCGGAGGAATTAGATGGACTATTAGCTGAGCCGAGACTGCACAACTGACTGTAGATCAGTAAAGATGAAGATTTGGGTCTTCCCTAGGGGCCTTGGACGTTTAGGTGGGCACCAGCGCTGGTTCATGTAGGAATATGAGAGAGATGGAACAAATGTTTGTTTCCTACAATACGATATGATTGATACCATGATAGAGAACAAAAAAGAAGTTACGCTGAATAGTTATGGTCTGTTATTCAAATATACAGTTAATGTAAGAATGTCTTTTGGCTTTTTTTTTATTATTTATGCATATTTTTTGGGTAATTTTATTTCCGTTTACCTCAGAGTTTTCCTTAGCCTAATTTTACGTATTTTGTAGATTTAAAACAAACAAACAAAAAAAAGAATCAGTTTATTTTTCCCCTCCTCTCTCCCTCCGTTCCCTTTGGTTCTCTAATTTATTTGAAAATTCTTGCAGGTAAGGCGAGAGACGCTTCTGGCTCTCTGAGAAGCTCAGGTGAACAATGTATTCGGAAAAGTCCGGTAGAGTGAAATGTAGATTGTAAGAATGCAATATTTATTTGTATGTGTAATATGACATAAGTTGTAAATAAAGTTATATAAACTTCTTGTGTATAATACATGCAGGTTGTAGCTTACATATTTTTCTACATCAAATTATAATTATTATTATTATTATTATTATTACCATTTTGTGGTGCCACACATTAATATTTTCATACTCCACCCATTAATTTTCAGACTGAGTCTCTTTCAGCTTATGAAACTGAAAGTGAAAGTAAACACGCCATTTCTAGGTGAGATGAACTATCGTCTGGGTTAAGGTGATTTGATGAAAACATTTTCTGTGTATTGGTTCATTCCACGTGTCCTGATGGAGTCAGAGGTTCACTTGGTTTGGTGTCAGAAGGAGGAGGTGCCACTCCAATGCTCTTTTCCTGGTCATGTGATTGAGTGGCAGTCAAGCTTAGAAGCGTCACTGGCTGAATCCCATGGTCAAATCTGAGTCAATGGAAAGGCTTTCACCTTTTGAATCCTGCTGAAGATGTGTTCCACAACTTTGCACGACATTCTGAAATTGAGCCACGTTCATCACTGCCTGCCACTCCCTCTTTTCCTACACTCCTTTGTGTGTGTGTGTGTGTGTGTGTGAGTGTGTGTGTGTGTGTGTGTGTTTTGCAGTTATATTATCAAACCCTCCAGTAACATACAGCCTCAATAAAAATGTGTGACACCTTTCTCATACTTTACTGGTCGAAGCCACAGAAATACAGGCTGCTCTCTCATCAGCCGTCGTGCTGTAAAGTCCTACGGAATCTCAAGGCTAATCCAGACAGTGAGAAGATCCCGCTGTTCATCCAGAGGAGAATGGTTTAAACTGAACAGGCCTCAGTCTGTAAACTACAGCCAATAAAAATGTTGTCTGACAGGTGGAACTATGTGAAGGTGTTACTATTAAAACAGTGAAAGTTGAAGATGAAGTTGCTTGGTTACGTTGGCAGTATGAGCCTTGTTGATCCAGTGTACGCTTACAGACTCAGTATAGCTGGTGTCCTCACAAACAGCAGAAAGCCTGTTTTTCTGTCCTCAGTAATAGACTCCACAATTAGGGGAGGAAAAGGTGAGTTTTTAGTGTGATGTTTTGTGACAATAAGATGGTAAAAAAATATATATTAAAGCGCGTGCGTGCACACACACACACATGCTCTCACCATTTAGAGTGTGTGAGGTGCTGAAAGTCTAAGGTAATGAATCCCAGACCTTTCAGAACTGTGACTTTGAAGTTGGTTGGATGAAATGTGGAGTCATTTTGTTGCTCTTAGAGATGATGATGGGGACTCTTGAATTAGGGTGGTCTTTTTTTGTGTTTTAGCTTTCTGACGAGAGAGAGAGAGAGCGAATTTATCCGTGTTTTTCAAAAATGGATTTTTGCTTGGATTTTTGGTGATCAGGAAAATGTGCTGCTCTCTCATCTCTCTCCTCATTGCTTGGCTTTGCTCATACGTCTATTTTCAGTTGTTTGTTTTGTTTGTTACAAATGGTTTTGTGATATAGTTTATAGTTTACTCCTCTACTTTGTACAGTTTATCAGCAGTAATGTACCTACTGCAAAAAAGGAAAACAAATAAACAAACAAACAATATATATATACAAAATACAAAAATTGTGTTTATAAATTTAAATGAATAGATTGCATGTATACCAACAACCCATAATTTCCTCAGTCACTTATTTTCCCTCCTCTTTACTTCCTGTTTCACTCACGCTCATCAACACGCACACGCATACGCACACGCACACACACACGCACGCACGCACGCACACTTGCACAGGGACTTTACTTCTGCCTTTTAAAACAAATTCCACTCCAATTTAGTGGTTTCGCATTACCATGTGTTTTCCTTCTCCCTCCGAGCGCCAGCGTTGATTTACTGCAGTTATCAAATGCATATTGCCAACCAAGTGAGACATGCAACCTTTCATTTTCACGCCGTCGCCTCACAAATTCGACATGCCACATTAACAAGAGAAACGACTCTCGCCTGCTGAAGCCAACAGGAGACGCGTTCCACGACTTTGCGTGACATTTTGAATTCAAGCCGCATTCATTACCACCTGCCACTCCCCCTTTTTCCCCGCACTCTTGATTTTTTTTTTCTCTAGCCACGCGCGCAGGGGCTGTCAGCGAAAGGCACTCAGCTCGCGCGCCGGGGGACATTTCCAATCGTGCTTTCCCTCTACTTCCCAACGGCGAATTCGAGAATTAAACGGTTAACCGAAAATCGGCGTGTTTCTTGTTCAACCAAACGAAAACTGTTGTTTGTGAGCGTTCGGTGGGCTCCCTATGGGAGTTCACTCCTCAGACAAAGCAGGCAGTTGCCCACTAGGTCAACAAAGGGCCATAACCGCGATAAACGAGTATTAATGTCAAAAGGCTAGCGCGCTAGGAATTCCTCTCAGAAAAGCGAGTAAAAGGAACGGTGCGGTTTCACCCTACCGTTATAATTTGTATGGTGGATTTAATAGAGACTGAGATTTACCGGTTTACAGTGAGTTTTTCCAGGAAATAAAAGCAGTGAAAGCCAAACGCAGTGATATGGAATTGCACACACCTTTGACTGATTAGTGAGTGTGGTTTTCCAGGTTTATTGGTGGCACAGTGTACGAGCGAACTTACACAGGTGTCTGGATCAGTGTGTGGGGGGTGCGCAACTTACATCCAAAGCTGTGAATTAAGTTTCTATGACATTATTCAGCCCATACAGACAACACAGAATAGGTGACACTGTGTGTTATGGCCCTGGTCTGTTTCTAGAATATTAAAGTACAGTGTGGTAGGATAAATTTGCAACTACCAAGTGACTAAGTAAATATTTTTTACCTTTTACACTGACTCGTAATTGGGATGAAACAAACATTTATTTGGGCCGATGGGCCACATACAGAGGTTTGGAATTTGTTGGGAGTGTTTCTGTGAATAGAGCCAACACACACACACACACTCACACCCTTAACTGGGGTGACATGTTAATGAAGGGTCTTCAGTCTGGCCCAGGGGCAGGAGAGTATGTGGAAATAGATCAGACACATCAGAAACAGGACTCTCTCTCTCTATCTCTCCCTCTCTCTATCTCTCTTCCTGCCTCCCTCTGTCTCTTTCTCTCTCTCTCTCCCTCTCCCTCCCTCTCTCTCTCTCCCTCCCTCCCTCTCTCTTTCTCTCTCTCCCTTTCCCTCTCTCTCTCTCTCCCTCTCTTTCTCTCTCCCCCCTCCCTCTCTCTCTCTCTTCCTCTCTCTCTCTCTCCCTCCCTCTCTCTCTCTCTCCCTCTCCCTCCCTCTCTCTCTCTTTCTCTCTCACAGCTTAATCACTGAACTATTTGCATATCACACTGCTGCCCCGCCCCGCCCCCGCATCTCCCAAAAACTTTTCCGATTCCTGTCCTCTTTCCGGGTTGATGCATGGCGGAGTGAGGGATGAGGTGAACGAGTGTTGGGACCCGTTTCATCTTTCTAAATGACTCCCCATCCATTCGTTCCCACCCAGAGTTATTTAATGAAAGCAGAATATTTATAGCCTGGCTGCCGGGGAGAGTCGTGCGGCCTGGGCAGGGGGCGGGACAAGGGGGTGGAGACTGGTGAGTTATGGGCATCGTCCAGGCGGCTGATTAGCTGAAACGGGTAACAATCAGTCCTCAAAGAGCCCAGTTCGGCCCCTCCCACTCTCTGAACCTGACATACAAGGGCAGGGTGGGTATGCTGTTAACAGACCGACGTGTTAACACGCTCCCAGATGTGGAAGTTTCTTCAACTTTGGTTACATCATAACTCTCCCTTTCCAGGCTTCAAAACTGTCAGCTCGTATAGCCAGGGTGTATTAGGAGCAATGGCCATGTGTGTGAGTGCAACAGATAGCTGCTGAGAAAGTATGAAATCATTGGCAAACCGCTAGGTTAAATGTTTCTTTTACAAAATCATATCTTCTTATTGTGATCTAGTTGATTGTTCAGGCTACTGAAACACTGTCGAAACGGCACTAGGGATTTATGGATCAGAGGCTTCCGTCAAAGGAGGGAGGGGGAGTCAATGAAGAACCACAGGGTTGTGGGTTCGATTCCTAAATTCTCTCCTCATCTGTTCTTGAGCAAGACACTGGAAGTCAAAGGTCACTCCAGAGGTCAGTAACATCTGAGACTTGTCAAGAGAGCCAGGTAAAGGCTAGTGTAATGTCCTCTGTCTCACTTCCATTCACGTATAATGTGTGTGTTTACAAAGCGTCATGAAGAGTACATTCATAATATTACATTTACGGAGAAAGGCCTGGATTATTTAGGCTAGTGAATACGGTTTCATTCTTTTCTTCTCTTCTCTTTCTTTCTTTCTTTAAGCATGTATGTCATGAATGAATTTGGCCTTTTTTGATTTGAACCGTTACCTTAACAATCTCATTCAGACCTACGGAGCCAATGCCAAAGAGAAGTTTTCTGTTACGCGTTCCTACTTTAATGTCCAGACAGAAATGCTGTTTTCACTGGTGAGATTCAGCCCAGAACTCACCCCTTGGCTTTTTATAGCATTCGGACAGCAAACCCTCTTACTCTGTGTGAGTGCTGATCCTTTTTCGTTTTGGATTTGCTCTTCAACAACAACGGAAAAAAAAAACCCTCTTTTTCAAGAACAGTCAGCTGAGGGCTGTTTCCAAAAACGTAGGATATAGGATAGATTTGGAATGAATTCTCATCCACGTTCGTTTGTCTTGTAAATCACACGTCCCTCCAGCAGCAGTAAACTGAACGGTATCACAGGGTTTCTGTGGAGAGGAACCCGTCTGTTTGAGGAGAAAACGGTTGTGAGGTGTGATATTATTTGGGATTAACCAGAGGAATACAGTAATGGGGAGCGGCTGTGGAGAGTGGCCCCTGTTATAAGAGCATGAAGACGAATGAGCAGCTACACGGAGGGCAAGACCCACATAATCCGCTCGTGTGGCGCTCGTCAGCGTCGTCTGACAAATAAACAAACAAACAAACAAAAAAAAAACAAGATAAATGAGTCATTAATAGTCTAAAGTTTTTTGTTTTCTCTCCCTCAGTCCATTCATCAAACGCAGCACGGTTCAATTTGTGCAAAGACCTGTGGTAGAGCTGGGTACCGCTGTTGCTACGGTTAAGGATGAGAGATGCACCCCCCCAATACCCCCCCCCCCCAGCCTCATCCCTGCAGAGATATATCCAGCTTTTCTCTCTCTCTCTCTCTCTCTCTCCCCCTCCACGCTCTATCACTCTCTCTCTCTCTCTTCCCCTCCACGCTCTATCACACAGTCTCTCTCTCTCTCTCTCTCTCGTTCTCTCAGAATGCATCTCAGTGGCCATCTTAGTGATGTATGGCTTGTTTCATACACAGATTACTTTGATCTACTTTTCTCTCTCTCCCTCTCTCTCTCTCTCTCTCTCTCTCTCTCTCTCACACACACACACACACACATAAACATCCCCCCCCCCTCTCTCTCTGTTGCTGAGTTCTGGCAGTGTGAGAGATATCTGAAATAGATCAACAGTCCACATCTTCTGTGTTTGCCCAGTCAGTGTGAAAATTACTTTTCCATGCCCTGCTGGAGACTCCTATGAGTGTTTTTCATCTCTTCTTCTTCTTCTTCTTCTTTTTTGGTTTTTTGCTTTCAATTTTTTCTTCTGAAGCCGCATCACTG